>NW_007729549.1:53489-115017 GCF_000696425.1 Galeopterus variegatus | reverse complement strand
TGTTTGTCCACTGAGGGCTGTGGCCATGGCTAAACCTTGTTGATAAGAGGAGCCAATGTCCAAGCAAAGAAGAATATATCCTTGAAAGTCAGTTTTATGTTTGCAGGGCCTAATGGCCACCTGGCATGTGGGATTAGCATTTTCAAAAGCCAATTGTTTTATGCAATCAAGATTGGCATCCCCATTGCCTAACAACCTATCTGCTGTTGTCATTAGCTGGTTAACAAAATCTGAAAAAGGCTCTTCAGGCCCTTGTTTTACTCCTGTAAGAGAAGTGCTTGAATCCTCCTTAGCTGGGAGCCTTCTCCAAGCCTTTAAGTCTCATAGAAATCTTGTAAAGCGTCTCCAACTTGAGAACACCTTTTATAATTAATAGTTCCTTCCTCTGGGAACCAGGGACAAAGGTCCTTTACAAAATCAAAAAATCTTAATAGATCACTTGTTTTAACCTTTACTCCTCGCATCTTTAAAGCTTTCTGTAACTGTCCTATGTAGACGTCATGACAACTTAATTCTTAATTCTTGATTCTTAATTCTTAATTCCTAATTCTTGTCCCATTATTGGGCGCGCTTACTCACCTTATCCTGACGCGGCAGGTTCCCGCAGCGGATGAAGGTTTTACTCTTTCATTTTCAGTGGTCAACCCTCCTATGCAAGGACATTCAAAGTAAAGGTTGCCGCCCAGAATGTTTATGGTTAAACAGTTTCTGGAGAAGGATAAAAGGTCACTTGCAAATTAACTTGCATAGCCAGGAGCAATCAGTTTCTGGCACAAGCAGATTTTGAGGCAGTTATCATGTAAAGCACGGCCATCTGAGCAGATTGTTACGTAGGAGTGGTCTCACAAGAAGGGGTGTGGGGCTACAGGTCCCCAACAAATAACAAAAGCTACATGCCAATATCTTTGATGAACATAGACACAAAAATCCTCAACAAAATATTAGCAACAGAATATGGCAACACATCTAAAAATTATACACCATGATCAAGTGGGATTCATCCAGGGATTCAAGGATGGCTCAACATATGTAGGTCAAAAAATGTGATGCATTACATCAACAAAATCAAGGACAAAAACCATAGGATTATCTCAACAGATGCTGAAAAAGCATTCAACAAAATTCAATATCCCTTCATGGTAAAGATTCTCAGCAAATTAGGTATACAAGAAAAGTATCTCAACACAATAAAAGCCATCTATGACAAGCCCATCAGCAATATTATCCTGAATGGGGAAAAACTGAAGGCTTTTCCCTTAAGAACAGGAACAAGACTAGGATGCCCACTCTCATCACTCCTATTTAACATAATATTGGAAGTACTAGACAGAGCAATCATGCAAGAGAAAGAAATAAAGTGCATCCAGATTGGAAAAGACAAAGTCAAACTGTCCCTGTTTGCAAATGACATGTTCTTATACACAGAAAAAGCTAAAGACTCTACCAAAAAACTCTTAAAGCTGATAAGTGATTTCAGTAAAGTTGCAAGATTCAAAATCAAAACATAAAAGTCAGTAACATTTTTACACTTCAACAATGAACTAGCAAAAAAAGAATCAAGAAAGCAAGCCCATTTACAACAGTCATCAAAAAAATAAAATACCCCAGGAT
Organism: Galeopterus variegatus; assembly: GCF_000696425.1. Lineage (NCBI taxonomy): Eukaryota > Metazoa > Chordata > Mammalia > Dermoptera > Cynocephalidae > Galeopterus > Galeopterus variegatus. The sequence continues at coordinate 113,406 of NW_007729549.1, read as the reverse complement.
AAATATAACCAAGGAGTTGAATGTTCTCTACAATAAGAACTACAAATCACTGCTGACGGAAATTAAATAGGACACAAAAGATAGAAAGACATTCCATGGTCTTGGATTGGAAGGATTAACATTGTGAAAATGTCCATTCTAATACCAATGACATTCATGACAGTAAGAGAAAAAACAATCATAATATTCATATGGAACAACTAAAGACCCTTAATAGCCAAAGCAATCCTCAGGAAAAAAAAATGTGAAAATGTCCATTCTAATACCAATGACATTCATGACAGTAAGAGAAAAAACAATCATAACATTCATATGGAACAACTAAAGACCCTTAATAGCCAAAGCAATCCTCAGGAAAAAAAAAAAAATAAAATAAAGCTGGAGCATTACACTACCTGATTCGAATTGTACTGCAAAGCTATAGTAGCCAAAGCAGCATTATACTGGCAGAAAAATAGACATATGGACCAATGGAAGAGAATAGAGAACAAGAAATCAATCTATATACTTTCAACCAACTGATCTTTAACAAAGGCACCAAGAACGTACAATGGGGAAAAGACTGCTTGTTCAATTAATGGTGCTGGGAAAACTGGACATCCTTAAGTAGAAGAATGAAACTAGACTTGGACCTCTTGCCATACACCAAAATCAACTGAAATGGATTAAAGACTTAAATATAAGACGCAAAACTAAAAAAACTCCTAAAGGAAAACATAGGGGAAATACTTCAGGAAGTAAGACTAGACAAAACCTTTATGAATATTATCTTAAAAGCACAGACTACAAAAGAAGAAATAAACAAATGAGATTATATCAAACTCAAAAGCTTCTGTCCAGCAAAAGGAACAATTAATGGAATAAAAAGACAGCCTATGGAGTGGGAGAAATATTTGCAAACCATGCATCTGAGAAGGCATTAATATACAGCATACACAAGGAACTCCAACAACTTAACGGTAAAAAACTTGAGTAACCCATATAAAAAATGGGCAAAGGTGCTGAACAGGCATTTTTCAAAGGAAAATATTCAAATGACCAAAAGACGCATGAAAAAATGTTCAACATCATTAAGTATCAGGGAAATGCAATTCAAAACCACACTGAGATATCATCTCACCCCAGTTAGACTGGCTATTATCAAAAAAGCACAGAATATTAAAAACTGGTGAGGATGCAGAGAAAGGGGAACCCTCTACACTGTTGATGGAACTGGGAGTTAGTGCAGCCATTGTGGAAAAGAGTATAGTGCTTCCTCAAACAACTACAGATAGAACTTCCATGTGATCCAGCAATCCCACTGCTGGGTATATACCCACAGAAATGGAAATCATCATGTAAAAGGGATTCCTGCACTCCCACATTTATTGCAACTGTATTTACAATAGCCAAGGGTTGGAATCAACTTAAATGTCCATCAACAGATGACTGGATAAGCAAAATATTATATATATTCGATGCAATAATACTCTGCCATAAAAAGAATCAAATTCTGCATTTTGCAGCAGCATGGATGAATTTAGAGAAAATTATATAAAGAAAAATAAATCAGGCACAGAAAGAAAAATACTGCATATCTTCACTGTATTTGTCCGTTTGTGTTGCTATAACAGAAATACCGGAGACAGCATAATTTATAAAGAACAGAGGTTTATTTGGCTTATGGTTTTGGGACAGCCATATCTAGCATGGGCCTCAGGCTGCTTCTACTCATGGCAGAAAGTGGCAAGCAGCTGGCGGGTACCAGTAGATCACATGGTGAGAGTAAGCAAGAGAGAGAGAAGGTGCCAGCTCTCGTTGGAACTAAAAGAGCAAGAACTCACTCACTACCCCTCCTCCCTCAAGGAGAGCATTAATCCATTCATGAAGGATCTGCCCACATGAAGGATCTGCCCACAGCTTCCAGCACTCCCACATTGGGGATCAGATTTCCACATGAGTTTTGGCAGGGACAACACATTCAAACTCTATCACTCACTCATACATGGGAGCTATAGATAGATGATAGATAGATAGATAGATAGATAGATAGATAGATAGATAGATAAACAAACAAATAAATAAATAAATAAATTTTCAATAAAAAAAATTTTGAAAAGATGCTGACTGAAAAAATAATAGAGAAAACTCTGTTAATATATAGATGCTGGTTAGCACTGTTATGTGCTAACCTGAGAACCTGTTGTATCTCCTAGTCTGGGTACTTTAGTAATGGTGGAGAATTACTTGTATAGTCTCCTATGAATCCCAGCAAAAGAAGTGAGATAACTAAAAAAGACTCCTCTCTAGTTTGAAGAGTTTAAGAAATGTGTATTGAACTATGCATATAAAGGAGTTATCAGATAAAATGAGATAAACCAAATATGTAGTTCAGCACCTACTGACATGTTAAAAATTTTCTAAATATTATATATATCATAACTTAAAATACATTTTAACTCTTAAGAATTCTATTATAGTTTAGGACTTCCTGAAAAAAATACGGCATACCCATAAAATGGAAAAATGTTTAGAAAAAAAAAAAAAAAAAAAATGAGGAAATTAGAATTGCTGTTTGGTTAGACTAGTAAGAGGTGTTTCCTAGTTGATGATGGAATTTGCTGTGGTTTTATAATGGGTCCAGTTAAGTTTAATTTTTGTTTTTTCAGCCATGTGAAAAGCAAGTTGGCCTCTGTTTTCTGTGTTGAGAGAAGTCTTTCAAGGTTCTTTGGTGTATTCACAAGCTACCAGACTGTTAGTTACCAAGTGGAACATTCTCTTTGGCAGAACTCCCTTAGTCCTATTGTTCGACTGACATCAAACATTGTTTTGGAATTGCATTTAATCTAATTCCCTCGTATCTCAGATCCATGTAAACCTTGGTCACCACCTAAGCTTCTAGGCCCTTTAGTTATTCCCTATCCTGTTTTCTCTTCTCATGCCCATTGTTTCTTTGCTTTGTTTCTCTCTGTTTTTGTTTTCCTCCCTCTCAAAACGTCCTAAGGAATAGTCTGAATCCTTATACAACACTAAACACTTTAACACTAATCCTTAACTAATTATTTGCCAAAGGATCCAAAGGTAGGAAAGGCATTCTCCTACTTTCTAATTGCCAGTTTCGAACCACATACTGTCCGAGGTGCCTGCCTGTATGCTGCTGTCTTCTATTTTCCTGATAATTGCTCTGTCATTAAGGATTTTTGTCACTTTTTCCAATTCCTAGGCACCATGCTCTGCGAACACTCTCCATGCAGGTTGTCTGTCCAGTAGTCCACATTCATGGTTCTCGACTATTGATGTCCCCTTACAACCTCTCCCCCCAATGTCCCCCCCTCCTTGCCCATGCACCCACAGAAAACAGATTACACACTCACTTCAGACATCTATTCCCTTGGCCATATCCTGGGTTTGTCATCTAAAAATGCCATCGGATCAAAATATTTGTATTCTAATTCCCTAATTTATTCAAAACTACTTAATCATTCTAAATCTTTCATGCTCTCACAGCGTACCTTTAATGATCTACATTTTCCATTGACTCTAACTGCATCTTTCTTCACACAACCCATCCCACTCAAACAATCTCTTGCTCTCACAAGAAGATGGCATTTGCTTCCACAATATTTCCACAGCTTGACATCAAATTCCAGACCAAGATGAGGGTTTTCTAAAGAGAATGCTATTAGTCTTTTTAGATGAACAGATGCATTGGAGGGAGAGGACCTGGAATAGCTGCAGGTCCGTGAGTGTGAGAATTCAGAAGCATGGAATGGTTATAAACCGAAGTATGGTTGACCATCACAAGTTGATCCCTCTTAGTATTTTGTACACTGATGTCCATGAGAGGTGGTAATAGTGCTTTGACATTTGTTGAGTGCTTGACTGTGTTGAATACTCCATTGTGTATTTTTTGTTTCATGCATTTACATTGTTTATATAAAATTATTTCCTTTTATTCCTTTTAATTATTTATTCTATTTATTAAGTGCCAACTTTACTGGGCCCAAGTTTGAGGTGGAAAAGACAAAGAGAGAACTGTGTTTGGGGACCAGTTCTGTTGGGAAGAATGAGCCAGCAGTCTATCAGAGGGGCAATGGCCGTATGGGCATTAGACATCACAGGTAAAGCTAATGCTCTTTTGAGGGCATTTGAGAAATACCTGTTCAATTGGCTAGAGTAACTAATGGTCACCTAAAGGCTTTTTCACGTCAAATACTTAAGTTACTTCTTGTTTCTCAAATGACAGTAGGATCAAAGAGGCAAAACTTCACAACTACAGGTTACAAATTAACTACAGCATTTTGGTATATGCAAATTATTCTGCCAGAAAACACACTAAAAAGAACAAATTTACAAAGATTTCTACTTAAAATATGTAGAAAAAAGATCCTAAAATATTTCCAGAGACTAGCTAATAAAAAGTAATTATATATATTCGAAAATATATAACACCTCATAGCTATTCTCTTTATTTAGTTTGCTTTTTCCCGTTTTATTTTAGTGAACATAAAATACTAGTATGTAATCTCTCAAATATGTACACTTCTGATTTCAAATTTTCTAGTTCTATTTTTTTATACTCAAAAATATTCTGAATTTTTAACATTGCTGTCATACATCTTTTAATAACAGAACCCTGAAGATTGAAGAGATAACTTTTTTGCATTTATTAGCATAATATTATTTCAGATAAGGATTCAATGATTTAAAAATCATGATCTCTTTTAATTTTATATTTAATTTTTTTACTTACTGCGTTATTGGTAAAATTAAAAAAAAAAAAGAGAAAAAGTCAGCTGGCATGGGAAAGGGGATCTGCAACATTTAATTCAGCAGTAAAACCTAGATCAGGGTAATAATTACATCTATGAAATTATGCCATGTGGTTGGCAGCCACAAGAAAACAATAATACACCCTTGTCCTCAGATATTCCAGAATCGTGTCCCTGGTGTCTGTATTTTAAGTGAAGTATATGGGCAAAATCAGAAGAGTAAATATAGGGCTTCCTCTAAATTTGGTTTCTCTCCAAGTTATTAACATAAAACAAGAGTCGAATTGTCCATGTAGCATACTATGTATTACAGGGCATGAAAACTCACCCATCGTCCTTCTGAAATGGCTGTCCTCTCCAGCATGACCCTTAAATCTACAGGTCTCCAAAATGTTGCTTACATGAGGCACTAGGAGTTTGAATTACTAGCTGAGTCAGCAGGTCACAGAGACCTCAAAAAGAAATTTCTGTTGTTTATTTAGGGGATGAAAGAGATTTGTAGAAATATGGAAATTATAGTCTGTCATTTACGGGAACATCTCTTTGTTTTAGTCATTCTGAGGAAATATGCAAGTACTATAAACAACCTAACACTAAAATTTTTCCAATGCCACAATTCAGAGAAATAATAAAATGTAACTGATAGGCTTAGAGATTGTAAGGGAGCTGTTGTCTGTTGAAGAGTTTTCACACCACAATGTTCTAGTACTGAAATAATGTACTTTTATTTCTGGTGCTGATACTGGATTCTATACATTTCTAGTATATCATAACTTTAGGCATTTTAGATATATTTGATATTTCAAGTAAAACCAGAGAAAGAAGCTTTTGCTGTTCCTAAACCACTCTGGGTATATTCCCTCAGAAGGAAGCTTTGGGTGCTCCTGAACCATTCTGGATGTCTAATATTTCCAGCGTTTTAAAGACGCACCACAATGGGTCAATGCACTGGGCCAGCTATCTTGTGCTTAAATACTGCTGGGCAGTGGTGAGAACACACAGCCAAGCTGAATGACTTCCCAGATCTGAGCAGCACTTCCCAGGCTGATGGACGCCAACATGCAACTGCTCCCTAAATCACTCCACACTAGAGAGACTGGATTGATGTGAGCCTAAATCCAAGCCCGCTACTGCTGGATTTCATTCAACTGGAAAAATGAACATATAACAGCCACTGGCAATGGGCTTTGTTTATATGGGAAGTCCTCCCAGCCACTGCTTTAACTCCAGTGACCTTTCCTCCAACACTTAAGACTGAGAGGAACTTAGAGATGTGGGAGAAAAGAAAAAAAAAAAAAAAGAAAGAAAGAAAGAAAGAACATTTGAGAATTTTGGTTGGCAGGGATGCAAGCTACTGAGACCATGTGAATTCTATGGCAAGAGGCCAACTGTGATTGCTGAGGCTTACTCCTTCTTTAAGCCTAGGTGGCCCACTTACTGATACATGTGCTTTTTTTAAAAGAATATTTCTGGTCATGATGCACACATGCTTTCCCCCCAAATTAACAAGTTCCATAAGTGTTTCACTTCAGTAGTGCTAGATTCACATTCCCTGTCAGATGCTTCCATCTTGCTGAAGACTGGATGCTTAATTTTGGTTAGCTAATTATCAGTCTGTAGACTTCCAACATTTCTCATTTTGACCACAGTGAAAAATAAAACCTTCTCAAGGAGCTAGCACATACTTATAAGAATGGCTGTTTCCTTGCTTGTCAGCACTTCCGGAGGTGGGATTCAAACAAAACCTCACTTTCCACTGTACTCTAGTTCTTGTTTGGCTGCTATCCCACTTTACACACAAGGAAACAGAGGCAAATTTGTGCATCAGGGATACTGGAAGACTGAGATAGGAGACAAGGATGTGTATCATTCCCTACTGCAACTCAGGAACATTCTTCACAACAATACTAACTGAATATACATAAACATCAGTAAAAGCGTGTCCTTGTGCATTCATCTCTCTCAAAAAGTCACTGGATATAGTTGAACACTGGTTTTAGAAAGTAGATACTTACTTTTAGTATTGCTTGTACCACAAAATTGAATTCATAACATTTAAAATATAAAAGTAGTGGTTGCTGTTTTCTTGGAAGGTAGTCCTCTATTTCTCAACCCTCAAAATGATTTTGGACTGTTACAGAAAATCAGAAATTATTTTCAACCCTGAGAGACAGTGTTTCTTCAGGGGAATTTGTTGTTTGGTTAATTTGCTACACAAGTGGCCACTAACCCTTCGTTGTAAGATTTAAAACATCTTTTTGAATGATATGGAAGGGAATAGTGGCTTGGTTCCCAGTTATTCTATCTGATGGCTCCATTCATGTGCATTCAACTTGCATTTGGTGGGTAAAAATGGAATATATTGGATCTAATTTATTTCAGGTATAGATTAGTTACGTTTTTGATAGCAGTTCTGATACTACTCTAGACAATGCAATTTTCACTTTGGATAATATACAGTTTCTTGTGAGATAGTTTTATACAAGTGAAATACCTACTAGGCATCAGCTGAGTGCTGTAGTTCTCATATGTGATAGCTAATTATTTACAAAGTGAATTAAATCCTCAAATATTTCAAAAATATTGAGCCGTGAAAACTTTCTGTTCTCTAGAGCATATTAATCCTTGCTGTCTCTGAAATATAGCCACCTTATTAACCTGCAATAGACATGGTAATTTTTACACATATAGGGAAAAAATAGGATTATCTCAACCCAATATGGCAATAAACACTGGTGAACAAACAATCAGGAAAATGAAAAGGTTGATTCATAATATAATACCTCATACTCTATATAAATCCCATGTAGATGTGGAGGATTTGATTTACTTTCCATATCAAAAGCAATATCATTCTTAAGGTGATGTTAAACTGGTTTTAATGATATTGGACTGAACTGTGATGACATCTCTTAAAAAAAATAAATTGAATGATTTTTACCTTAAGTCCTGTTATTTGAAAACCTACATGAAATCCGATGAATGTTAGCTAAAATTCTGTACTAGAGGTGAGTTGGACTTTAAAGTGATAATGTCTTAATTGCCAAGATTGCAGTCCTAAATACAGTAGAGACAAGTTTAAATGAGAATAACATTTTAGGATTAATGTTTTAAATTAACAACTCACTACTTCGTGGACTCAATTGCAATTTATTGTGTTGAAGATAGGCAAAGTTTATATTCAGGGATTCCTCTTACATTTTCTAGGATTTCTTGGCCTTATTAATTCAAATCTTACTCTCAATACATGCATGCAGCCAAGATAATTACTGGAAGGCAAGATCAAAGCCAGCATATTATAGTCCTATTCCATTTTCTGCTGATGTGAGTGATCTGCTTCTCCTTTGATGTTATATGCTTCTACAGCGAAAGTACAGAGGATAAAAATACTACACCATGTAATCTGGCATTTATCCCATGAGAGCAGAATTCCAAATTGTGACACATGTCAAGAAGTTAAAAAAATAACTTTAAAGAGACCTACGCTTTATAAAGTGACATACTCTGCATTTAAACACCATCAAACATCATTTTCCATTACAAATTTAGTCCCTGATATAAAATTCAAAGAATTTTTGTAACTTCAGTGGAAGAAAATAGTTACCATATTTACTAGCAATTATATTAAACGTGTGCCTGAGCCTTTATCCCACTTAATGAGGACAGTTGAAAGGAAGCAGAAACACAGCATGTATACATGCATATATTTGTGTGTGTACATCCATTCAAGGATTGAGTCACTTAGTGTGTACTCTACACATATATCCATCTGGTTTTGGTTTGCTCTGAATCTTCTATCACCTTAGGTCGTGAAGCTAAACAAATCTGATCTCTGGACTGCTTGTTGTTGATTAGAGAAAAAGAGATCTTGGTCATTAACATTATGTTTAACTTATATTATTTGCCCTTACGCTGTATCTCTTATGTTCTGTCAAATACTAAATGTTGTTGGTCTCATCTTACAGTTTCTGACAGTGTCTTGTTCTGTCTTATTCTGGCTTTTAGAAACATGTTGAATGTGTGTATCTGTGAATTTGCTTACATATACATGAACATAGAGACTGCAGTATTATTTTTAAATTACCTTTCCTGGTAAATTAAATAGAATTCTTGCCCTTTTGAGGGAAAACAACATTTTTCAATCATGCCTCAGTTATTAGTTGATTCTGATCCATTGAATTTTGGACTCAGAGCCCTCCAAGGTACCATGATTAGACCTACATGTTTTGACAAGAAAATGGAACATTGTTTGGACTTCACAGTTGTCACTTCTAAAGCACAACACCCAGTATCAAGAAAATTGCTTTTGATACAATATGACTTAACCCATACACTTCATTTCAAATTGAAATCAAAACTATTTTTTATTTTGAAAAATAATGGCTTTTCTCTTTCCCATTTTAAAGGATTTCCAAGTGCTAGAATGATTATAAGGTGTGGTAATGAACAGGACATATATATATGTATATGTATAAATATACACACATACATATTTCTTATTTCTTTCTTCTCCATTGATGGGATTTAGCTTCTAATAATAGGTAAAATACAATGAAATGAAGATCATTAAGTGTATGTGAGTAGCAGATATAGACATGGAGAGAAATATCTCTGGTGGTCTTTGTTATGTTATAAAATAAAGTGATGCTAGACCACTAAATACAAACAAGTGTCATGATGGTTTATGAAGACTGCAAATGTGTAGATCTGATAAAAATCTCTGACAAAGTTCTAAGATACATTTTCAAACAAATGCTTCTGAGGCACAATTGAAATAGGGGATGATAAATCATATTTTGATAGTACGGATTTAATTAGAACCAATTATGTCTATGTAATCTCAATCCCTTTAACATGAGTGTGCTGCAATAAGAAAATACTGTTTTATTTTATCTATTATTTTTATCTGGCCTAAAGTATGTCAAGGTAAAGACATAAAGATAAGCCTCTTTCTTCACCAGGGGCTCCTTTTCGGTTTCCTTTACTAGGTCCTCCTCATTTTATTCACTTGTAAACACTGGAGTTTACAGGTGTCAAGTGTCTTATCTCCTTTCTTTTTTCCCTTACCCACTACCTAGGTATTACAGACTGAATGTTGTATCCCACCTGAAATATATATGTTGAAGCCCTTATCCTCCATGGGATGATATTTGGAGATGGAGTCTTTGGGAGATAACTAGTTCATGAGGGTATAGTTGTGATGATGAGATTAGTGTCCCTATAAGAAGAGACATGAGAGAGTTTGCTAATTTTCTCCCTCTCCCTCATGGTTTAGTCCCCATTCACATCTCTGGCTCTTCTTTTATTCTCTTAACTCATCCTTCTCTACGCCATTTGTTTTGGGTCTTTTCTCTAAGTCATCCTTATCAAAGTGGCCTTTCTTACTGCACTAACAACAAGGATCAATAGTGTTTATCTCACCCATCACCCACTTTTTCCTCAAATAGTCTTAGTTTTCGAATGACATACTTTAGATTATTTATTTATAGTCCTTTTCCCTACTGCAATATAAGCCCCATAGGATTCTGGCCTTCTACTTTTGTCTATTTAATTCTGAATGCCTAGACTGTGTTTTGCAGTGACAAGTGTTCAATAAATATTAGGTAAGTTAATGTATAGGTAAAATAGTTTTGAGAATTGTTCCAAATCTACTAGTCATTACTTCTATGGACATGGACCAAAGCACAGTAAGGATGGTGAATTTTCTAGAGCAACCCACTAACTTGGCTAAGGAACTGAACTATTAAAAATGTATTAACAAGGTTATTAATATATTTCTAAAGGGTAATAATTTTAACTGTTAACAAAAGCAATTTAAATTGGCTATTAAAATATATCTAAACTGCTCAGGTTTTCAAATATCCATTTGTTCTCAAGCATACTCTTGCTCTATGTTTCAGACATTTCATTTTTGACACCATTAAGAACATGTTTTCTCCCATATGTCAGTAGTATGCTTTAAACTATTATATCCTTTGCTTAGTACATTTACCATGACTCTATGGTATAGAAGAGACTCGATTTTCTTATTCTTTTTTATTACTCGAATATGTTTTTCCCTTTAACTGAGCACACAGCTGCCCAGAATAAAGTCTGTATTTCCCAGTCTCCCTTATAAGTGGTTGGGGCCATATCACTATGTTCCAGTAAATGGAAATGCTGTGTATGTCTGTCAACATGACTTTAAAGAGAATATATAGACCCTTTGTGGATGAGATTCCTAATATAAGCACATTTTTTGTTTCTTTTTCCATAGTAATAAATTTGTAGCTGGGACATAGATACCCAGCAGACACTGCATTTCCTAGCCTCAGTCACTCTTTAATGTAGTCATGTAAGGACATTCTTGCCAATAAAGGATGAATCAAAGTGATTGATGTGTATCATTTTCAGGTCCAGTACTTAAAGCATTACATTATGCTCTTCCACACTCCCCTTCCTGGGAGCTGCAAGATGGACATGCCCATGTCTCAAGTCTAGCCATACAGGCAAAGACCATACTCTCAGAATGGTGGAGAAAAAAGATGAAAGGAATCCGTGTCACCTATTGACCCCCTAAGTGCAGAGCGGTGAGCCTCGCCAACCTGAAGTGACGCATGAAAGGAAAATAAAATTCTAGATCATTTTGTTTGGAAAGCTTAGTTTTTCCCTAAATAATGTACCTTTCCTCAACCTTCAAACTTCTTTCTGCTAAATTGTGAACTGGGAATGGTGGAGCTTGAATAGCCACCTTAGAACATGAGGTAAAAGCTACATGTTGATGCCATAAGAGACGTGAATTCCTTTTAATCATAAAACATATAATATCCCTGAACTGCATATCCCTAGACTTTGTTCATATGAAAGAGTGAAAAAAATGGTTTTATTTTTGCCACTTTTATTTTGGGTTTCAATCATTTGAGCTGAATCTAATCCCAACTAATAAACCATGTTGTAATCTCTAGTAACTGAATTATTTGCATTCTGTCAGTGATTATAGAGCTAGTTCAGAAGCAATTCTGCCATGGCCAAGAGGGTTCTCTCCAGCCTGGATATCAGCACATTCTTTACTTATTATCCAGGATAACCTGGGTCTTCTGCAGGCAGCCTTCTTCATGTACAATTATGTCACACGTACAAATGAGTGGGTATTGTTATAATCCTGAGATACAGGGGTTTTCATTACAAAGTTTCCATTTATCTTGTTGGAAGAGTTGCCTATTCCTTTCCCGTGATATCCCTGGAAGATAAATTTGTTGCAATAAGATAAAGGAAACTCTTCACTGAAAATCACAGCAAACTACTCAGGTCAGTTTTAAAATGTATTTTTCACCCCTCTCTCCCATATACACACATTATTAGAGTAAATCCAGCTAAATTTCAGTGTCCAAAGAGAATACTTGCTATTATTTTTTTAAGAGAATCTGGTAGACTATTATCTCTGCAACTGTGTTTCAGAGTTTCCGACGTCAGCATTAGTGTCTTTATGTGGAAACCTCTGAAGATTTGGAAGCTGAATTTTTCCAGGCCAAGATTTGAATTTTTCACGCATTTGGAAAATACCCTTACATTCTGTGCCCATTCAGAACAAATTCCTATTATCATAATTAAGAAGGGAAAAGGAAATACTGTAAATTGTTAACCTGATATCAATCTAGAATAGCCCTTTTCTTTTTTTAGGTAGGTATCATAAGAAAGATTTTGGTCTGTTTTAAAAGGCTTAGGCAATTACTAATTGACTATATTTTGAAAATAATAATGCTGGAACAGAATAAATTAAGCCTAATGTGGATAATTATAACTAATATTTTGTGGCGCATTATAGATTCTGAAGCATTTTAACAGCCATTATTCCATTTGGTTTTCATAGTATTCCTGTAAGGTAAGTTGGGCATGTACTATCATATTACACACTATTTTTTTTGATGTGTAACTTAAGTCCCTGTAATTTAAACTATATAGCTAACATGTGGCAAAAGTAAAATTCTAGATTCCAGAGCCTGTCATCTTCCTACTCAGCATATACAGTATACATTAAAAACTTGAAATCTCTTTTTGGAAGACTGTGTTGCTGTCAAACTTTGCATATACAGAAAAAAATAGTACCAATGTATGCAAAAACAGAATAAATAAGAGACATGACTTAGTAAGTATTCTGCCTGCTTCACTGTAATGCTGTCCAATAGAGAGGAGATGCTTCAAGTTGAAGAGATGAAAGGTAACAGATAAATATTTTAATGTAGTTAGTTTTCTCTGATCGGACTTCTTCTAATGCAAAATTTGGTTTTACCTTTGAAGAAAGCATCAAGTTTCAGAAGATAAATCTATACTAGGAATTATAACTCATGATAATCACTATGACTAATACTATCATTATGAAAAATACATCAACTATAATATTTTAAGAGAGAGAGGCTATATTCTTTTATGTGGTCTGAAAACTGAAAACTTGATAGTCATTTTATAATTGCAAGATAGGGGAACCTTTTCTGTTGAGCACTAATAAAGAAATGGATAATGTTCTGGCCTACATGCCTATGCCCTAATAATGTATTTTGAGGATTAAGTGTTTCCTTTTGAAAAGTCTGAGGAAGCAATCCTGGGTACATCAGGTTCTATGTGTGCCTGGCTACCTGAATATGTTGAGCAAAGTGTCCATTCAATTTTCAATATCATCAACAACAAATTTGCTCCTTAAGAATTTTTTTTTTCCTAAAAATTGTTTGATCGGCTGGTAGTTTGGCCACCTTATGTAGACAGCCAGTTTCTTTAATAATTATCCCCGAGCCTAGTGAATAGTGATTTCAGGAAGGGAGTTCATCTGACACAAAGCCTTAAATCTATTTCCATAATTCAGGGGGAGCACAAAGAAGTGGGAAAAGGGGCTCATTTGAGCAGCTCAAAAACCACATAAATGTTTGAAAAATATGTAATTCTCCCCTTCCATGAGTAAACTGCACAGAAACCTATATAAATGGTGCATAAAGCTTTCATGACTTGGGCCCTAAGGCTACATATTTAAGTGGTCTCCACTGTATTCACATATAAACGGTGGCATCGTATATTAAGAATCACAATAATAACAAAACAGCTATAGCATTATTAGCATGATTTTATTTTTATCTTTATGGCTTCTTGATTAGGTTGACAACTACCCACTGGCTTTCAGGAAATGCTTAAAATGCCAGTTATATGTGATTTATGTAGGAGAAGATAGACAGTTTTAGTTATACGCATTGGATCTCCCACAGGAAAGCTTCTCAGACAAAAATTTTGGGGTCTCAAGTTACAATGAACATTCCATATACAGGTTTCCTTGTTATCAATTAATTCAACTTCCTTCTTCATCAATTTTTTCCCCCTTCAGTCTTGATGGTTTTATGACCTAGACCCAGGCAATACCCTTAGGCAGTCCATGTGATAATTGACACATTTTCTAACACGGTATAGTGATGCCCAAGTCGCTACTTTCAGGCTGTGACTGGAGCTTATTGGAATCTGCAGCAGGGGCTGCTTTTATTCTCATACATCAGAATACACTGACAGCTCTCCCATGCAGAGACCATGCAGATCTCTCCCCCAGGAAAATATATGCAAACACCTCCAGAACACTGAAATGGTTGCTAGGCATCACAATGGTGACATCTTTATGATAAACACAGTATGCAAAAGAAGCTCTAATAAAAGAATAACAAATTATTACATCCAGAGGGCAATTTTACAAGATTAACTGGTGTAATAAATTACTACTAGAGTGAGAATACCATGTTACCCTTTAAGGTATTTCACAGTCACACAGTGGAGACAAAATGAACGGGCCTATAAAAACTCAGAGAATGTAGGCTAGAATAACAAATTGCTTTTTCACATTTCAGAAGGATAGTCTTGATACTTGCCTTCTATTATGGTGAGTTTGGCAAGTAATTATTGTCAAATAGGGTTACATGGGCAGTTTATGCTAAGATGACTATGTTTATTATTATTTTCCATACTGTTGCTAGATGCTCAGTAACATTGCAATCTATATACTATCAACTTAAGAAAAAGCCTATAGTGTTTTATGTCTGAAATGATTTTAATACATATAATATTACACAGTAAATGCCAGTACTTGAATATACTGTATAATAATTAATAAAGATATGCATTGACAGGACAGTAGGAATTTTGGTGTTTATAGGAGGCAATAAATTGCTTCACTTGATTTAGATCAGGTGTTAAAAGTAAAAGGAAAATATTTGTAGATTTCCATATTTAACTTACATTACTCATTTATTTAAAAAAGTAACCAATTCTTCTTTACTTTTTCTTGCCCATACAGCATACTACAAAAATGAGAGAAAACAAGTAAAAAATTCTGTAACTTGAACATTGGAGAAATGACAAAATATATATTATTATTTCTTTTTATTTTATTAAAAGAACAGTAGCTCTCGCATGTTCATATCTTTTAATTCAGCAACAATAATTCCAGTTTCCAGTGGTGAGTCTAGTGTTTTCCAAGAAATAGAGAAAAATAAAAAGAAAGCAGGGAGGTGTGCAGAAGGGAAGAAGGAAGGGAAGGAGGGAGGGAGGGAGGGAGGGAGGGAGAGAGAGAGAGAGAGAGAGAGAGAGAGAAACTTTTTATTCAGGTTCAGGAGCCTTTAAGATCAGGAGTGTGCTCTATTTATCTCCTCCTCACCACACCCCACCACCCACAGAACTTTCTACTGTGGCTACCACACGACGGTACTTTACAATAGGATGAATTTATGACTAGTCCAGTGTTCCAACAGCACCACCCTTCAAGTGCCTAACAGTGTTCCTCATTTGATCAGAATAATAAATATTCCTTTTGACATCTCTTGAGGTGGCAA
This sequence comes from Galeopterus variegatus, assembly GCF_000696425.1. NCBI lineage: Eukaryota > Metazoa > Chordata > Mammalia > Dermoptera > Cynocephalidae > Galeopterus > Galeopterus variegatus. The sequence continues at coordinate 97,820 of NW_007729549.1, read as the reverse complement.
GGTGAGTTTGCTAATGCTTACAGCACAGTTCCTGTAGGGGGAAAGGAGTGGCTGAGTTAGTGCTGATAATTACTGGCTAGGGATTAGAAAGAGAGTTGGGAAGTGCGGGATAAAGAAGGTGTTCGATTTCCTCAAAAACGTGTGCATTTTACTCCTCATTTGGAGTCTGTGGAAAGGGAGGGCTTCATTGAACCAAAAATGGAGCTTAATTGACTTGAATGTCTAATGAGTACTAATTTGATATCTATTAGTGGGGGTTATAACTCATACTTTTTCCTATTTAATATGAATTGATTTTCTTAATTATCATGCAGAGAATGCTTTTTAAATCCCTTCTACGATGCTCTTCCTTGCTTTATTTGGATCCAAGTTTTTCACCTTGAAGAACCTCTGAATATTTCAGAGCACTTTTGCTGGCAATATACTCTCTCAGCTTTTGTTTTTCTGAGAACATCTTTATTTCTTTTTCTCTTTTGAAAGATAAATTCTCCTTGATATAGAATATTAGATTAATTCTTTTAACGTTTTCAATATTTTACTCTATTCTCTTTTCCTCCTTGAATAGTTTCTGGTGAGAAGTCTGCTATAATTCATGTACTAATTTCTCTGTAGATAAGTTTTTTTTTCCGCAACCCTCGGTGCTGCTCCCGCGCCTCGCTCAACCAGTGAGCGGGAACCAGTCTGTATGTGGGATCCGAACCCTCGGGCGGGAGCGCCGCCGCACTTCCCAAGCGGCGCACTTATCCAGTGCGCCACCGGGCCAGCCCCAAGTTTTTTTTTTTTCTTTCTCCCCCCTCAGCTTCTTTCACCGTGTCTCTTCAACTTTGGCTTTCTTTAGTTTCAATATGACACGCCGAGGTGTAAATTTCTAAAACATTTATCTGGCTTGTTGTACTCTGGGCTCCTGGATTTGTAATTTGGCGTTGGCGGTTATCTTTGGAAAATGCTTGACCGTTATGACTCCAAATATTTCTTCTATCCCTTCCTCCTTCTTTCTTCCTCTCTCTGTTCCTTCCTCTCTCTCTCTCTTTCTCCCTTTTCTCTGCTGGTATTCCAATTACATGTTAGCAGCAATTTCTGAAAATTGTCCAACAGATGTTGGATGTGCTGTTCTCATTTTTCACTCTTTTTGTCTCTTTCATCAGTGTTCCATTCATCGTTACTATGACAGTATTTTTCATTTCTGTCACGTCCTTTTGACTTTTTCTTAGAGTTTCTCTCTCTCTTTTTATGTTACCCATTTGTTCATGCCTGCTGTCTACTTTTTTCTTTAGAACCCATAACGTATTCATCATAGTTATTTTAAATTTTCTAAGAATTCCCGGATCTGTGCCGTAGCCGAGTCCTGTTTTGGTGCTTGCTTTGTCTCTTCAGACTTTCTTCCTGCCTTTCACACTCCATGTAACTGTCTTATTAAAACTCAGATGTGATATGCGGGGTCCTAGGAAGCGTATAAGCAGGACTTTAGGGGGAGAATTTACACTTATCTGACTAGGAGTGGGGCTTGTTTAATGTTTGCTGTCGCTGTAGGTACCAGACACTTCAAATTCCTCTACTGTCCTTGTTTGGGCCCCCCTGTTGTCATTGGGCTTCCCTCATTACTTCTCATCAGTTGCAGTCTGCGTCTTGGTGTAGTAGAAAAGTGCGGCAGGAGGACAGTTCTGTAATTTTATAATTAAGTCTCGATGTTTTAGTGGGCCTATGTCCCTGGGCTGTGACCTTCGCAACTGGGACAGCTTTTCCCTACCCTCTTCATTGTGACAGGAATTCTAGAGAGAGTGAGAGTGGGAGTAATGTTTTCTCCAAGTAGAATAAGGTTCTGGTAAAATCTTCTTCCCTGGTGAGTAAGGCTTTGTTATAGAATATTTCACAAAGCTTACTCTTCTCCTTGCCCTGCCACAGTCATGAGGGGATCTTTCTTGGTTCTTGACCATGACAGCTCTTTAGGGCATTATGGTTCTGGGGGATAAAACCCACAAGAGGGTGGGGGCCTCCTTTAGACCATGGTCCCTAAGACTTTCTCATTCTCGTGTTATCCCACGCTCAGTCTCCAGCAATTCATTACAACTACCATTTACGTGTCCGTACCAGTTTATGGCTTCAGTGGATTTTGAATTCATGTCTTCAGAATTCTGGGTGATCATTTGTCCTATCTCATTTCTCATTTATTTTCACTTTGTTCAGGTTTTTCTTGTAAGGACAGGAGTGATAACTTCCATGCTTTTTACATGTCAGAGCTGAAACTGGAAGTTACTTATTTTCACAAATGCTTCTGTCACATTTAAACTTACTAGCCATATTTGCTAAAATTCTAAAAAGATGCAAAATATTAAAGCATCTTTCATTAACAAAAGAAATACTTTTTGGTCAGAGTGGATTTCTTGCATATCTGAAGTTGCAACTATTAGGCAGCCACTAATTAAGCTTCTGTTTAGCTACATCTTACCTCTATCTCGCACATCTCTCTATGAGAGGCTGTGTGCATGAGGGATGATAGTGCACGTTGTAAAGCTAATCACTGGATTTTCTTGAATAGAAAGAATTTTGAGTCTTTTTCTTATTAGTTTGATGACTTGGGTGATTTCACCTATGGGGTCGCAGTTTCCTCATCTGTGAAAATGAGAATAATAATAATAGATTATCTCATAGAAATGCTGTGAAGATTAAGTGTGTGGAAATATTTAACACATTTAAAGCAGTGCTGTGTACTTCTTAAGCTTTATGTTATCTATAAAGTATCTTAAGAAAAGTGACCTTTATGAGAGATCATCCTGACTTCAAATTTAGCTCCTATAGCATTGAATTCAAAACTAGAGTTATTTAGGTTTTAGGGGTATTTTAGCTCATAAAGGTATTTATATTTTTTCTATAAGAACAAGAAAAAGAATAAATTTACTCACAACAGGATGCACTGGTAAGGATATAATTTTTTGTTGTTTTTCCTATAGTTGCTGTTGATATTTTTCTTGTTTGAATACAACAATTTCATTTAAAACCATGTTGATTAGCTCTGACTCATTAGGAACCAAATAGCACATATTAATAGAAAATGCAATGACATCATTATGTAATAAGTATTCATCTGGTAGGTAGGTGAAAAATTTCAAAGTATATGTGCATAAGGAAAAAATAGGGTTCTTATTAGAAAAAAATCAGGGGAACCACTGGTATATATTTTTATGAACTAGCAGAAATTTTTGAAAGAGGAAGTTTTAGCTTTCTACAACTCTGTCTTTCAGGATCCATGCATCATATATGCTGAGTAATTCCTAAAAATTAGCTCATTTTCAGTGTTCTTTATAATGTTCTGTACTTGGCTTAGAATATAGGAAATATTCTACTAGCACCTGAACCAAAAATTGTCTTTTCAGCTTATATTTTAGTAAGACATTTTATGTACTTTACAGTAATTAAATATAGTCATAATCCATGGATCGGAGAAAAAAATCAGTTTTTCAGCTATATAGTAACTGTACGTTTATGTAGTATCATAGTAATGCTAATATTTCATATTCTAGAGTCCTGTATCTGAGAAGCTCAAAGTAGTTTACAAATATTACACCAATTAGTCCTATATGACAAGTATTACTATTCCCAGTATACAGGTGAAGAGGCAACAGTGAGGCTGCTCTGCAAGCGAAAAAGTTGGTACTGAATCTTGGGAGAGAGAAAGGTGTGTCATACCCAACACTTTTCTATTAAAAATGCCTTGGGGACTGAGTTTTTGGAGGACTGCTGAAAAGGCATAGGTCAGTAGTAGTTTTTGAAGTTCTCAGAGCTCAGACTGTCTCAGCTTAAAAGGCTGAAGCAACATCCATGAATTCGTTACCTATACATTTTAATTATTCTTAGTTAGCAACAGGGTAGAGATAGCAATGGATTTTTCAGTTATATTGTTTTATTAAATGAGGGTATTTATCTTAGAGATCTTCCTGCCTTAACTTTGAGGAATGGGCACATGTACCTTTCTTTGCTCTTTGGATGGGAATTGAGTGAATTGATGGGATACAGCTCACCATGTGACCTCTTTGTTTTCGTCTGTGTTTATTTAGCCTTTCACCTGACCTTTGATCTCCAGTTTAGTTTAGTTCTATCAATTTTTGGTTGGGGAAATTGTGGCCTTTATTTGACTTTTGATCTGTGGTCGTTTTTGACCTCTGCTCTTATGTATCTTGTATCGTCATAGACAAAGCTAAGAAGACTGGACTCTTCCTCCAAGAAGCCATTGAGTGAATAAAAGAAAGAAATGCCAGTTGCAGAGCAAATGTCAAGGAAACGCTCTTTATATTTCACAGACAAAGAGCTGGAATAGACCAACACTTTCGAATCTGTGCAAAGGAGGCAAAAACTTGAAACCAATCCTCTCCTATAGAACTGAAATCCTGGTGAAGGCTCTGCTTAATATCAGTGCCAAATGCTAATCAATACATACACATCGAACCTATGGGATGATCATGCTAGATAAAATTTTTTAAATTTAAAATCAGTGAATCTTAGTGCTTCAATATTATTGTCATTTGAAAATGACTTTATTTACTTATTTATTCTTCACTTATTATTTGGCTATGTTTGCTCAATGATTTTTTTTTCAGAACTAACAAATTTAACACTGTTAAGCAAAATAAATGCTTATTTCGGTTTTTCAGCAGATGAATGTTTGTGAACTTTTAAAAAATAGTAAACATAGCTCACAGACACACAATGTTGTCTTTGAAGATCACATATTATTTTTCAATCTTTCCTTGGGGTTTTGATTTGAACTTGCTCACTGACTTTCTAGTTCTACAAGTGGCTCTACTTGAATTTTTTATCTGTATGGTGCTTTCTTAGTACTTGATTTAATTATACTGCATAACTTATGGATTTAGTATCTTTCTCATGTACTCCTAGCCATAGAGTTTTCATCTCCAACCTACTTTTGCTTTCATGCTTCCATCTTCGTAGTGATGGATTACCTTAATATCGGTGTCAACACTGGAAATCAGTAAGCACTACAATATTTTTATCTTTAGGAAGCCTCTAAAGGTCACTTAATAAACCCATAGTTGTTAGTCAGAGACATAGCCAAAAAAAGATTTCTTGGCCAAACTATTACCTGAATTCAGAAGCCGTGAGTTTAGGAGAATTCAAGCCTTAAGCAGTAAGCAAGACTGAAGCAAAAATGTGACCAGAGATATGCTATCTGGCACTGAGGTTTGGGAATGAATATCAGGATCAGAATTAGCTATGTATGTTTCCTGAAGGAAGCAGAGGAATTAGTAGCACCTCAAATTCAGACCCCTGTATCCAGATCAGATAAACGTTTTTTTGTATCTTTTTAATTAATTAATTAATTAATTAATTAATTAATTAATTAATTAATTATTTTTGACCAGCAAGGGGGTCGCAACCCTCGGCACGGTGTGGTCCACACTGTGCTCAGCCAGTGAGTTGCACCGGCTATCCCTATATAGGATCTGAACCCGCGGCCTCGGCGCTCACTCTCCCGAGTGAGCCATGGGGCCGGCTCTGTTTTTTCTATCTTTAGCCTAAAATTTATGTAGAAAAAACATGAATATAGGTTGAGAATTTGAAATAAGAATACGTACGGACCTGAATGAAAATGACATTTTTGTTATCAAATGATTTCTTCTCTATTATTACTGCCAAGCAGATAGGGCATGGCTGAGAATATTTAAGGACGCTTTAATTCACAGTGTCCTTCGCAGGCAGGGATCACATCATTTTTCATACAGCTGAATATATTTCTGTGTCTATTTTAGGGCTCTCTATTTGGTTCTATAGATCGACTTGTCTTTTTTCTTTTTTTAACCAATACCATACTTTTTTTATACTGTACCTTTACTTATTATACTGTACCTTTGTAATAAATCTTAAAGTTGGGTAATATCAGTCCTCTAACGTTATTTTTCTCCTTCAGTATATAGTTGGTTATTCTAAGTCTTTTGCCTCATCACATAAACTTTAGAATTAGTTTGTTGATATTCTTAAAATAACTTGCTGATATTTTTATTGGAATTGAGTTCAATCTACAGATCAAGTTGGGAGGAACTGACATCTCAACAACATTCAGTCTCTCTATCCATGAATATGGAATATCTCTCCATTCATTTACTTCTCCTTTGATTTGATTTTTTTCACCAGAGTTGTGCAGTTTTCTTTATATAGATCCTGTAAATATTTTGTTTAAATTTGTACTTAAATTTTATTTTGAAGGGTGCTAATGTAAATAATAATATATTTTTAATTTCAAATTTTACTTGTGTATTACTGGTATATAGGAAAGCAGTATAATTTTGTACATTAACCTGTACATTAATTCTCCAAGCTTATTAACCTGTACATTAATTCTCCAGGAGGTTTTTGTTCTTGTTGTTGATTCTTTTGTATTTTCTACATTGATGAAAATGTCATCTGCAAACAAAGACAATTTTATTTCTTCCTTCTCAACATGTACACTTTTTATTTCCTTTTTTTTTGTCTTATTGCATTAGCTAGGATGTCCAGTACAATGTTGAAAAGCTGTGGTGAGAGGGGACATACTTGCCTTGTTCCTAATTTTGGTGGGAAAACTTTGAGGTTCTCAATAGTAAGTATGATGTTAGCTGTAGGACTTTCATTGATGTTCTTTATCAAGTAGAGGAACTTTCCTTCTATTATTAGTTGGTTAAGAATTTGTACCATGAATAGATGTTGAATTTTGTCAAATACTTTTTTCTGCATCTATCCATAGGATCATGTCATTCTTCTTTATCTTGTTGATATGATGTCTTACATTATTAGATTTTTGAATATTGAACCAGCCTTGCATAACTGAGATAAATTTCACTTGGTCATGGTGTATAATTCTTTTAATACCTTGTTGGACTTGATTGGCTAATAGTTTGTTGAGGATTTTTGCGTTTAAATTAACATAAAATATTATTCTGCAGTTTTCTTTTCTCGTAATGTTTTGTCTGGTTCTGGTATTCAGGCAATGCCAACCTCAAAGAATGAGTTAGGAATTACTCCCTTTAAATTTACATTCTGGAAGATATAATAGAGTCTTGGTGTAATTTCTTCTTTAAATGTTTGGTAGTGTTCATCAGTGAACCTTTCAGGGCCTAAGTCTTTCTGCTTTGGAAGGTTATTAATAATTGATTTAATTACTTATATATATATATATATATATATATATAGGTCTATTCAGATCGTCTATCTTGTCTCATGTCTTGTATGAATTTTGGCAGATTGTGTCTGTTAAGGAATTGATTTCATTTTACGTAGGTTTTCAGTTTTGTGGGCATACAGTTGATTATAAGATTCTTTTTTATTCTTTTAATGTCTGTGATATCTGTAGAGATGTACCCTCTCTCACTTCTAATATTAGTAATTTGTACCATCTTTCTCTCTGTCTCTCTCTCTTTTTATTTTTAACCTGCCTTGATGCTAATAGATTTATTTGCTTTCTAAAGAACAAGCTTTTTTTTTTTTTTTATTTTTCTCTACTGATTTCCTCTTTTCCATTTCATTGATTTTTGCCTTAATTTTTTATTTCTTTTTTTTCTGTTTCCTTTGGATTTAGTTTGTTCTTGTTTTTCTAGTTTTCTAAAATGAAAGCTTAGGCTGTTGATCTTAGTTTTTCCTTTTTTAAAAACATATGCATTAAATGCTTTAAATTTTCCTCTCAGCACTGCTTCCACTTCATCCCACACATTTTTATAAGTTATTTTTATTTTCATTTAATTCAAAATATTTATTTTAATTTCTCTTGATTTTTATTCTTTGACCTAGGTGTTATTTAGAATGAGCTGTTTAACTCCAAATATTTGGGGATTTTTCAGCTATATTTCTGTTATTAATTTCAGCTTAACATCTTTTTGGTCAGAGAGTAGACACTGTTTGATTTCTATTCGTTTGAGCTTATTATAGTGTGTTTTATGGCAGAGAACGCGATCTACCTTGGTGTATGTTCCATGTGAGTTTAAGAAGAATGTGTATTCTGCTGTTTTTGGATGAAGTAGTCTATAGATGTTAATTATATTCAGTTGATTGATGATGCTGTTGAGTTCTTAAGCCATCTTTTCAGTTACCAGCTGAAGTTCAGGAATGTTGCTAAGCATATTTGATTAACCTTCCTCCAGATCAATCAAGTGATTCCTAGTATTATTAGATTCCACAGTCTACTTTGGTCTTTGGGATCGCATTGCAAGCTTCTGACATCTATTCAACACCAAGTTTTGGTATTGGCAATTTTTACAGTTGAGCATGCTCAGGCAATGACAACTGTCAGAAAAAATATTCCAGACTTGGAAATGCCAAAACAGGTTACTGAGTATTCTTTTCAGTGCAGTGCTGAGCATTATCTAGTAGACTCTGTAGATTATCTGATTCTATGGAGGTGTACACATGTGTTTGTTTATTACTTAGCCTATTCTACAACTCTATTGAGGTAGAAGTTAAGCAGACAAAAAGGAAATGATTTTATTTATAGAAATAAAAGTGTATTTTGTCTGGTAGAGATAAATTTCTTCCTAGTAGTAAAAATGAGCCCACCCTTATATTATATTGCGTTATAAGTTATTAACTAGTTTTGCATCTATTAGTAAAGTTATTTCAGCATTCCAGTTTGCTTACATACATATGTTTCCTCAAAATTTCATTGAAGTGGTTTTTAACTTCTTACTGGTTTGTTCATTAGTTAATGAAGTAAAGAAATCTTAAGCATGTGTTAATTTTATTTTAATGTGAGTTAATTTTATTTTAATGTTAATGTGAGTTATGATTTTTTTCTTTCTGAAAATTATGGTTTAACATAATTACGACATCATAGCCACCTTTGATTCTAAAATCAATTAAAGCGATTATATGACACTGATTTTAAGACATTTTAAGATTTCAGAAATTTTAAAAAGTGTAATATGTACATCTTAAAATTGGTGAAGTATGTTAATCACTAAGTTATATTAATTCTTCATCATAATACTCTTGAATATGTTCTCTTCCTCTAGTTCCCACTAACTTTTTCTGAGTGTTTTTGCTTCTTACCTGTAATGTATCAATAACATCCTAACCAATCTTTCTTTCGTTAGTCCTCATTCTTTCTAACTCACCCTTTGCAATACTGCCTGAGAATGATTCTAAACCCAACGGTTTATATTACTCTACTGTTCCAAACCCTTCGATGAGTCTACTTCTTGGTACAATATATTGATATCTTCACATTTTAAATCCTGCATATCTTGCTTCCAACTTCATCTTTTCCTTAGTGGAGCTCAGATTTTTCTTACTTTCTTAGAGGTCTTCTACTTGTAGTATCACTTTCTGGGTAGAGATTTTTCCAGTTTCTATAAGCTTATTATTGTTTCATAATACTCAGCAGACTATCTATCTTTCTATGTATCTTTTTGATATATATTTATAAAAGTAATTTACATCTTCATAAAAGCTTCTGAGTGGCTGTCTTAAGTATTTCTGATATCTGTCAGTCTTTAGTCAAAGTTTGCAAAATGCCAGATCACTTAGTAATTACACATTTAGCCTTAATTAAATTCCACGTTCATGCTTAAAGACAATAATCATACACATGTATTCTGCAGATGATTCTAAAATCAATTAAAGTAATAACTGGATCTACTTTCTCTCATTCCATTTTTGTATGTCTAGGATATAAATTAAGGGAATTAAAAGGAATTTTAATGAACCACAATAAAAATAAATTGAATTAATACTTAGCATTTTATTTTCAGCTTTACTTATAGCCTAATCTTGGATAGATAAAAATATTTATAAGATATAGATATAAATATGTGTGTGTTTAAAAGTTAGAATATACACAAAACATTCATTTTTGGCACTTGGTTTTTAAATCTGATGTAGAATGGAGTTTTTCAGGTAAAAAGGAATGTGATTAAGGAAAGAATGCATTTTTTATGAAATAAATATTTTTATATAAAAAGTATTTTTATAATATATGGCTGAGAAAAAGGCAACAGAGAAACACTGTTTGAAGATGAAAGAATTTGTTCTTCATGTATTTTAAAGTTGCGTTAGACCAAAAAGTTACCGCATTAACAAGTCTTTTTGCTAATATACTTTTAGTTTATAGCCCCCAAGTCACTAAATTATTGGAGTGGAAACACAAATTTTAGGCAAAATAGGTCACTATTTTTTTTGTAGAAATATTAAGAAGTATTTTATTTGTATCCTGCTAAAAAATAGATATTTAATATCAGAATTTCAACTTGCAGATGTGGCCTGTCATGAGCGGTCTATATTGACAGTAGTGTCTGTTTAAACATATTTACTCACCAAAACTTTTGTTCTAACTAAGCCAGTCCACAGACATGCATGATTTTTTTAGTTCTCTTATTTTTCTTACATTGTGTATGAAAGAGGTATTGGCTACTTTTATTATGTCTATTAACATAAAAAGCATAAAGTTTTTTCTCTGCTTTCTATAACTGACTTCATCTTGTGCTTGAGCCACTGTTTATAAACAAACAATAGGAAACAAACAATAAACAAAGCAAAAATCATCAAGCCCTAAGTATGTGCATTTAAAGTAACTCAATTTCTTCTAGATTTAAAGCCGTATCTTTCAGGTGTCATTATCTCAGCCAATGTTATTATCTCAGCCAATTATGAATTTATGCTCAGTCATTTATTGATTCTTATCTTTAATCTCCTTTCCATCTGTCAGGCAGCTACTTAAGTTTTCAGTGATTTTAAATATCATTTTGGCAAAGGAAAGAGATGTGTAGTTCTTATGTGTATTTTTCTGAGATTTATCTTACCGTGTCCGATCTCCAATATTCCATCACTGGAATCTACTAAAATATGCCTGGAACCTCCTGGTCATTTGGACATTAGGCTGCACACACATTGCTTAATGCGTGAGAACTCCAGTGTCTGGAATCATGAGGCACTGTTTTTTTTTTTTTCCACCTTCTTTTCTAAAACCAAAGTTTCCTTTTTCTGTTTTGGTATCTCTCTTGAGGCCCATAGGAATCATTGGATCCTCCAATCAGTCTTTTTGATTGTTTAAAAGCCATGGGGGTTGGGGGGAGTTGCTTAGCACAAATCATGGGAGTGGTACCAATGTGTAATAGTAGTTATTTTATTCTTCACCAGAGAAAATCAATAGTTTACAAATTACTAGTTACAAAATGCATGGGTAAAAACACCAAAGTACAAGATAAAGATAAACCAACGGATATTGATGTAACAGTGTACAGTTAAGAAACGACCACCTGCCTCCAGCTTTGTTTTTCTTTCTCAAGATTCTTTTGGCTGTTTGAGATTTTTTTTTTTTTTTTTTTTTTGGTTTCATATGAATTTTAGGATTTCTTTTTCTAATTCTGTAAAAAAATGCCATTGGGTTTTTGGTAGGGATTGTACTGAATCTATAAATTGTTTTAGATAGTATAGACATTTTAACAATATTGTCTTCCAACCCATAAATATGGGATTTCCTTTACTTAAATCAAAACCACAATGAGATATAAGCTTACATATATTAGGATGACTATTATTAAAAGCAAAAGATAACAAATATTGGTGGAGATGTTGAGAAATTGGAACCCTTGTACACTGTTGGTGGGAATATAAAATGGTGCAGCTACTATGAAAAACTGTGTGGAGATTCCTCAAAAGCTTAAAAAAAATAGAAATACTATTTTATCTAGTAATACCTCTCCATATATTTATGTAAAAGAATGGAAATCAGAATCTCAAAGAGATATTTGCTTTTCCATGTTCATTGCCTACTATGAGTTAAATGTGTTTCCCAAAAGTTCATGTACTGGAAACTTGACCCCACTGCAACAGTGTTAAGAGGGAGGGAAATACAACTATGGTATTTGAAATGTGGTGCCCTTGAGAGGTGATTAGATTGTGAGGAATGTGACTTTGTGAATGGAGTAATCCGTTCACGGAGTAGTGTGAATGGTTTTGATGTCTTTAAAAGGAGGACAAGTGAGCAGTAGCTCTGTTTCTCAGTCTATTCTTGCCATGTGACACCCTGTGTCACTGTAATCAGTTCCTGTCAAGAGCAATGCTCTCAGCACATGCACCCACTGGACTTCCCAGCCTCCAAAACTGTAAAATGAATTTTGGTTCTTTATAAATTACTGAGTTTCAGGTATTCTGTTTTAAGCAATGGAAACAGACTAATACATTGCAACATTATTCATAAGAGCCAAAATATAGAAACAACCTCAATGTTCATTAATGGATGAATGGATAAAGAAAATGTGTGTGTGTGTGCATGTGTATATATAAATCAAACAAAAATTTTGGCCTGAGAATGCCTCCATACTTTCATACTTGAGCTCTTACATAGGAATCACAACCTAACTAGCAGGTAAGCAAATTGAAAACCTAACTTAGAAACATGCTTCTGAGACAATAACTGAATCTCAGCCAATTGCAGGCAGCCAACTGTTTTGTATCTCACTTCCTTTTTCTGCACAGTCACTTCCTTTTTTCTTTCTATAAATCTTAACTGACTACACAGAAACTGCGCAGTCCCTCTGAATATATTCTTACTCTAGAGGCTGTCCAATTCACGAATCATTTCTATTTTCACTTTTTTTCTGTTCTTGCTCAAATTAAGCTTTGTGAAATTTAGTTTGCTTGAATTTATTGTTTTAACGATATACATGCACACAGTGTAAAATTATTCAGTGTTAAGAAGGAAGTTAATACTGCCCTAAGAAACAACGTAGACTGTTTCTTGAGGACATTTGCTAAGTAAAATAAGCTAGTCACAGAAGGAGAAATACTGCATGATATCACTTATATGAGGAATGTAAAATAGTCAGACTCATGGAAACAGAGATTAGAATGGTAGTGTCAAAGGGTTGGGATAGGAAGAAATGGAGAGTTGCTATTTATCAGTTATAAAGTTTCAGTTATGCAAGATAAATAAGTTCTAAAGGTATCTATACAACACTGTGCCTATAGTTAGCATTACTGTATTGTACACTTAAAAGTTTGTTAAGAGGGTAGATCTCATGTTAAGTGTTCTTACCACACTTTACCACAATTTAATAAATAAATACATAAATATCATTTATTGAGTGCTGATATCATACCATAGAAGAATATTCACAATTATCTTTTTAAAAAAGTCATGAAAATACTCCTATATTTGCCATCTAAATGTCAGGGTGTGACTTGAAATTCTTTAATCACAACAATATGTCTCAAAAGTTATGTTGTTTACTGAAGAAGCAAATATGGGAAACCAGATGTCTTCAATCATGCTAGAAATTAAAGAGATTTAGAAAAATGTAAATCAAAGCCCCTCTTGTCACCATTTTTTTGGGGGGGAATTTACTAGTTTTTTCATTAAATGTTTTTTTTAAAGTAAATGTTAACATTTTCTTTTTCAATTTCTCATACACTAAGTATTAGATTTTGAATTTCTGTAGTATTATGACTCTGTAAGGTCCTCAGTAATTTTTTTTTTGAGTATGGAGTGGTCCTGAGACCATATCTTTTTCACTTTGGCATGCTTTTTGACCTGGACTAGTAGTTACCTGTAGTGGATTAAATTACGTCCCCCCAAAACTCCCTGAAGCTTGAATTGTGTCCCCTCAAGTTTTATGTATTAGAAACTTAGCCCCTGCCGTGACTGTTAAGAAGGTGGGAAATCCTAATATGGTAATTGAAAGGTGGAGCCTTGAAAAGGTGAGTGGATTGTAGGACCATGCCATAGTGAATGGATTGAAAGTGGTGGTCAGGGGTGTGGCTCTGAGAGCTTTAAAAGAAGAAGGGAGTCAGTCTCTCTTGCAATCTCTGCTCTCTCTGCTTCCACCGTCCTGCAATACGAGACCAGTGAGTCATTATCGCTACCACCAGATGGACTTTGAACTTCCCAGCCTCAGCAAGTGTAAGCAATAAATGTCATTTTTCTTTGTAAATCACCCAGATTCAGGTATTTCGTTATAAGCAACATAAATGGACTAATATATTACCTAATTCAAATATTTGATGAAAATTATTTCTCTAGTGAGAGAGTACACTTCTGGAATGAAAGGGTCATAGTGTTGAGAAAAATTGTAAAATCTTTGAAATAGGCAAAAAATTTACAGGGTATTCATACAATGAAATACTTATTGTCTAGCAGACCCTTGGAGTATCTGATTCTATAGGATTCTGTTTCTCTCATTGTTTTTGACTTTTCTATTTTGAAATTTTTAGAGACAGAAGTTAACTTGTATAGTGCTGATGGTGATACAAATGGTTCAGGTCCATAAAGATGTAAATGATTTTTTTCTGGTTCAGATGAAAAAAAATGCTTTGATTCTGTCCCCCCACCCCAAGAGAAAATTCCAAATATTACGTTTTATTTCTTTTTGGATATTAAGCCCTTGTTCACAAATTAATTTCAGCATTTCTGATATTGTGTGTGCCTGTCTGTTTGTCCTTGTATTTCTTTCAAACTGGTTTTAACATTTCAGTTACTGATTCCTTCACCTATTAATGCATTAACATTTTTTTTTTCTTTTTTAAAGATGACCGGTAAGGAGATCTTAACCCTTGACTTGGTGTTGTCAGCACCACGCTCACCCAGTGAGCGAACCGGCCATCCCTATATGGCTTCCGAACCCGGGGCCTTGGTGTTATCAGCACCGCACTCTCCCGAGTGAGCCACGGGCCGGCCCTGCATTAACATTTTGACGTGTTCATTTTATACTGTGAGTCATGCTTCTACCTTTTAAAATGACTTTTCAACAATAGCATATTGACATAAATCACCTCTATGAAATATCAATTCATGCAATTGAGTCTTAAATAGGAATACACTTTCTATTTGCCAATTTTCTGGTTAGTGAAATTATATTAGAAAAAGAGCTTTTTAGTTCATCACTAAACAATCAGTAGAAGATGATCTGCTGTTATATATAGGCCTTCCTTCCTTGCTCCCTTCCTTTCTTCCTCCTTTCTTTCCTTCCTCCCTTCTTTTCTTTTTGAATTATGTTCCTTTTATTTGAAATAGATATTGAACCAGTTTGTATTTTCTGGCCATCACAGGGCCAACAGCAATGGATTACTTTTATTCTTTTTGGTTTTCTTTATGTATAAATGAAGTCATTTGAGTGAGTGATTTTCTTTGATTTATTATTTTTATCATGCTGTTAGTGTGCTGTTATCCCAAAATATGTTCATTCAGGGTATTTTAACATTCTTTTTAATACTTTGATTAGAATACATTTGGCCTAATTAGAAGAGTGAAATCAGAATGGATGATGGGTATACTCAACCTTCACTTCAAACAATCTTACAGTCATTTCAAGAAGGGGTCAAAAAAATAAACTATAACTCACTAGCCTGGGGGGTATGAGTGCTCTCTGTGCCATATTGGAAATTGGCAGCCCTTCTGTCTTTTGTCCTAAAGGAGTCTGATTATTAAACTATTTGTTAAATATGCTAAACAGGCTGACAGTAAAATAACAGGCTCTGTCTGCATTCATAGAATGGAAAAGGTATTAATTTCATAACTGATTCCTTTTTGGTTAATATTTACAAGCAACCTCCATTTCAGTAACTTTAAACACACAACAGAGAAATATCTAAACTATACATGGTATGAAACATTTTTGTTTTGTGTTATACAGAATTGGTTTTCGTGACATCCCAAGCAATTATAAAAATGTCCTTTTTGGGACAGAATAAAAACACTCTATATATTTTACTTATGATGAGTGATATGTCTGTTATTTGGGGAGTATAATTAACTACATTAATAAGCCACATGTCTGTACATTAATATTTGA
Organism: Galeopterus variegatus; assembly: GCF_000696425.1. Classification (NCBI taxonomy): domain Eukaryota; kingdom Metazoa; phylum Chordata; class Mammalia; order Dermoptera; family Cynocephalidae; genus Galeopterus; species Galeopterus variegatus. Next base: position 82,056 of record NW_007729549.1, on the reverse strand, counting down.
ATGAATCAACCTTCTTTTAAAATGTAGTGTTTTGTTACTATTTTTTTAGTGTATTATTCTTTATGTTTAAATGTCATCTTAATACTGCTGGTGAGTTTCAAAATTTATATTTATTGAGTAGGTTTTTAATTCAATTGAATACCTGTGCTAGGAACTCCATAAAACAAAAAGAACCATAAACATTGTTCTGTAGTGCAAATATTTTGAGTGAATTATTCTGATATAGATTAAATAATTTAAAATGAGAGCCAGTATGTTATAGGAGGGTATTTTAAAAAGTTCGTGGAAAAATAGAATCAAAAAGTAATATGAATTCTTTCATGAACTTCTTGAAGAAGTTCCCTGTATAATAAATTACTAATTTTGTCTGGAAGAGTATAGGGGACATAATCAACATAAAATGTATAATTCAAAGAGACATAAATAAAGAAAATGGAGATATTTGGTAATACATATCACATTATGAGAAAATAATTATTTCAATAGTAAATATTTTCAAGAAATAAAACTAGCTATATCTACCAGCCATCAAATAAATATGTTCTTCTTGATGCTATCTTTATATTTTGAGGTGCATTACATTTTTTGTTCATCACTCTATGCTGCAATTTAGGATTTTACTTTTCTTTGGTCTGCCATAAATTCCTCATGGACTGACTGCCATGCATATCTTTATATTGACATTGTCTAGGTCTGTGCTTGAAACATAATGACAGTTCAATAGTAATTTTAATATTAAATAAAATGAATGCTTTTGGCCTTGGAAATCTTACTCTGGTAGATCATGTTCTTAGCTGGTTTAGCACCATTTGTATTATCGCTTGAATGAGACATAAAAAATTATGATCTTATTAAGAAGATGAACTTTTTAAATCTTAGTGTATTAATTTTCCATTGCTTCAAAAATGAATTACCAAAAATTTAACAGCTTAAAACAATACCCATTTATTAGCTCATAGTTCTGTAGATGAGAAATTTGAATAAACTCAACTGAATTCTCTGCTTAGAGTCTTTCAAGGATCTGCTTAGAGTCAATCAAGGTGTCAGCTTGGCTGGGCCTTTGTCTGGAGACTCTGGGGAAGAATCCACTTCTAACCTTACTCAGGGTGTTGGCAGAATCTAGTTCCTTGTGGCCTCTGGTTTCTGGTCCCATGTCATTGCTAGCTCTTAGGTAGGGGCACTTTCTGCTCATAGATGCCACCTACATTCCTACTCACCTGGCTCCTCCACCTTCAAAGTAACAGCAGTCCTTTGAGCACCTCTCACAGTTTGAACCACTCTGGCTTCCCTCTTTTCTAAAAGCTCTCTGCTTTTAAAGGGCTCGTGTATTTGTATTATGTCTATCTGAATAATCTCCCTTTTGCCATGTAATCATAGGAGTAACACCAGGGTATAAAGGTCATGAGTGCCATCTTAAAATTGTGCCTACCACAGAGATACACAGTCAGGCCTACATATCTACGGGTTTTGCATCCATGGATTCAATCAATTGCTGATCAAAAATATTAAAAATTGCATCTGTCATTATTTCCTAAACGATATGGTCTAAAAATTTACATAGTATTTACATTGTATTAGATATTATAAGTAATCTAGAGATGATCTTAAAAGATGTGCATAGGTTTTATGCAAATACTACGTTATTTTATATTAGGGACTAGAGCATCCAAGGATTTTAGTATCAAGAGGAGGTTCTGGAACCAATGCCCCATAGATATTGAGGGATAACTGTGCAACAAAATTCACTTGCCCATTTAGTTCATCAGTAGGTCAAGAATGTCAAATAATCTGTTGATCATATGAAATCTGAGGATGTAGATTACTCTCTTTATAAAGAAAGAATAAACTTACTGAATTTCAGAGATTTTTTTTACATTAATGTAGACATTTTCTTTATGTGAAACATATTCACATACATATATTGAAGTTTTTTTTGTACATTTTTTGAAATCTATTAATGGTAGAGTCAACATGAATTAGGAATACATTTAAAGTTCCAAATTAGTATGATTTCTTAATTGCTTATTTATAAGAGCTGTCAGCAAATAAAAATCCCTTTGTTAGAAAGAAATATAAATAAATACATGTATGTACATGCCTATACATTCACTATACAACCTGGTGACTTATCATTGTATGATCATTCTGGGAATACAGATATGGCTGAGCAAGTGATTTTGTTGCAAGCCCTAGTGTCTATCACTTAGTTTACTTGGTTCAGAAATATTCTCTATCATGCTCTCTTTTTTTCCCCTTTCTTTTTATATTTCAGTGATGGACTTGTATTTTTGTCAAAAAATAAAATTTTCTAAAAATTATTAACATTCAAAGGAGATTTTCTTAAACAAAGTTTATTGAGATTAAAAGTAATTGGAAACAGAGAATACTTAAGTACAGTGTCTATAATGTGAATTATCTAACAGTAATAGGATAGGCTTTAATGTAAAAACAATAACAAGAACAAAAACATAGCTTGAATTTTGGCTCATTTTTTCTGCTCTAGCACTGTGATATTTGAAAAAGTCTTAACTTCTGTGAGCCTTACTTTTCTCCTCTGTCAAATACAGATTATAATACCAGCCTTGTGGAGTTAGTAAAACGATTAAACAGTGCTTACAAAATGTTCTAAGTTGTACATAGCTTGACAGCTGCTGGTAAGCATCAGTTGCTTTACTTTCTGTAGTGTTCATGGAGAATGAGAGGAGGTAACAAAAGGATTTCTTAATGCCAGAGCTTAAAGGAAATAGAAGCAACTTTAAAAAATAATAATTTATTTATTATCATTATTTTTATTACATTCAAAGATGTTGTTGCAGAGCAGTGGGAGGGGCAGGTGGGAGGGGATAGAGAAACAGAGGTGGAGGTGGGGAGCGGTGCTGGCCCACAGCCAGTTCCTTCACTGGCCTGCTTGCTGAGAGCTGGTGATGGGGGACATGGCTGAAGCCCTCAGCCCTCCCCACCCTGGCTCAGGGGCCTGGGGGCCTTTTGACTACAGCACGGATATTGCCAGGCTTGTTGTGGATGCTGAGGGGGCCGTGGCTTAGGCCCTCATCTCCCCCTTCCTGGTTTGAGATCCCGGGCACTTCTAGTGGTGGTTCAATTGTCACTGCACTGGATGCTGGAGCCTGGGGGGCTTCTGTGTTGGCTTGGTTGTCACTGGGCTGAATGCGGATGTAAGGGGGTGTGGCTAAGGTCCTTGTCTCCTCCTCCCTTGGCTTGGGAACCTGGGGGGCTTCTGGCTCTTTCAGGTTTTATAGGTGTTCTTTGGTAGTGTTAGACTTTTATTGGTTAATATTAGAACTTTGTCTCTGATCTGTGTGTGTTATGTGTTTTCTTTCACTTCGTGTTGGATTACTAGCTACCCTCACCACTTAAACTCTGCACTGGAACTAATATGTTGTCCTTTCCTTAGTTCTAAAATGGGGGAACTTCCTGTGGGACCAGCACTTGAGCACTGTGATTGAGTTAAATTGCTGCTTTGCTGTTGATATCCTTTTTGTGCAGCTCAGGTTTCAATGGTTGACTTTTTGTATGTACTTCCAGGTCTCATGAGGTTTGATACACCTGGGTTGTATGGAACCTCTGGTCTGAGCCTGAGTCTTTTCAGCAATCTGCACCCTCTGCAGATCTATACTCCTGACCAGTCTACACTGAGTGGGCCTGTGCTGATTGGAGGGCAGATCAGCTGTCCATGCTTTGCCCCAATGTCCCCCCGGTGAGCCCATCTCCCCAACCTCCTGCACTCCAAATGCTTCCCATGGGGAGGGCCATGCACCAGTCCCTTGCAATGACTCACTGGCCTTTTAGCGGCTCCTTCTTTCAGTTGTTTGTGGCCCCTTGCTCCTATGTGGGTCCACAGGAACCCTGTGAGTTATCTTGTCTGGGGTCCACCAAGGCCCTCTTTCCCCTGCAGTCTTCAAGCAACTTCACACAAAGGATGCAACTGCCGTTTCTGCCAGCTCTTGCTCTGTGTGCTCACCAGAGCCAAGCTTAAATGGTTGGAACTCAATATAGTTGGAGTGGTTCCTCCTTTCTCTCATTCCAGCTTCTCCTACCTTTATGAACTCTGAAGGTCTCTCTTCCTCTTCCTCTGAGCTCTGGGCCACAGCTTGGCATTTGTTGCTTTTTTTAATAGTTGTAATTTGGCCAATTGTGGGAGATAGTGATGCTGGGGACCATCTACTCAGCTATCTTGATCTGGAAGCAGAAGCAACTTTTTGAACATAAGAAACACAGACAATAATATTGCTCATGAACTCCAAAGACAGTATATGTAATCCACAACAAACAGCACAAATAAATTAGAATATGTGGGGCAGGGTCATTATATCAGTGTTGAAATGGAAGGAATCAATCCCAAATACAGTAAGAATTTTTCTCCATGCTCATTCAAATCAATACAAATAAAATTATCTTCATTATCTCTCAAAAGTTTTCACTATCTATATTTTTAGTCATATTTTGATCCATTTTTTAAATTATCTACTGTGAAGATTCTTTTATTTCTTAAAAACATAAGAATATAAAAACTGAGAGACAGCAAGCTTTTAAAAATATATTCAATACAGTTGATATACCATATCTAGATTTTTTTTCTCTTGTTCTCAGTTTATATTTAGATCTACTGCATCCCAGAACAATATTGCCATATGTTTGAATGATTGTAGTAACATCTGCAGTGACAGCCTATTAAAACAGGATGCACTAAGCCAAAGGTCTTGGTTCAAAGTGCTGTCTCAGCCCTTTATTTTAGGTGACCTGGGGAAGGCAACATGTTTGTTGCTCAACTATCTCATTTCCAAATGTTGATAATAAATCTGTCTGCTTTATATCACATATGTGAGTATCAAGTGAAATAGTCATGCAAAGACATTATGCAAATTATAATGCTCTGTGCAGATATTAGTGATTGTTTAGATAGGTATATTCTGTGAACTGAACTTGATGGTTGTTGAAACTTGCATCTAAGTAAAAACCAGCCAATAGTCTTACCAAACATGCATAATCAGAATGAATTTTTTACCAATTTGAATCCATATGCAGCCCATATTGCACCAAAAGCCTAAACATATAATAGGAGCCTCAACATATAATGGGGATCATATTTTTTTTTAATATCACAGTCAACAATTTCCTTTTCTTTTCTAGGTTTCTTAGATAACTTATCAAAAACATACTCATACAATCATCAAAACACTCATCCCAAATTATATGCAATTAAAATATTTATAGACTACTAAAATAAAAATGTTTGTGCTGTATCTTTATACCTAAATCAAGATATTTTGTGGTGGTGGTTTTTACATCAGTGATCATTCAACATTCACTATGTCAGTGAAAGATTCTTGACCCAATACATCTAAGTAGGTAGAAGTAAATTTCTAATACTTCCCAAGATGCTGTGAGCATAAAGAAGGTAATATCTGTGAAGTTAATTTAAATAACGATTTGTGACAATAAGCATTTTCTAAATGTTAGAAAGATAAAATGAAATAAACTATACTTAGTTTCAAAATAATAGAACTTTTCATAAGTTGTCACTGTCTAGTTTTTTTTGTTTTTTGTTTTTTTTGGTTTTTTTTGGCAAGCAAAAGAGAATACAGAAACATAACTATATAAAATTAAAATTTTACCCAAACATAAATTATGTTCAGATACTCATAGTTATCAATGACTTCAATATTCACAAACACCAAACTGAGATACAATGAATGATGAAGAATTTGTTTTGTAGTTTATGATATTCATTTATATTTGCAGGAAAATGTTTAAAAATTTATAAAAACAAAATCTTAGTTACATATTTGTTAGATTATCTTGTTAAAGAGTAAGATTATATGAAATTAAGATTATAATAAGGACCATTTATGTTGGGCTTTTCCTTAAAATTTTAAAAATCTTCACATATATTGAAATTTCACATTGTACATTCATACTTACTTTGAGATTTACTAATTTATAGTAAATTAGTAAATTTATAGTATCTTTAGTCCCATTTATATTTGATCAGCGGTTTTATTTTTGTTTTTGTTTTTTTGAAGATGCAGCAGGAAACAAAATCTCATGGGTTTGTATCAATTATTTCTATGCATGAATTGCTAGTAAAACTATTGGTATACTAGCAAGGTCCTCTTCACTGTTAAATTAGTCATAATTTAGTCATAACAGTTAAAAGGCTCGGGTTGGTCCCAAGAATGTCAATGTTGAATGATTTGATCTTATTTGCCCTATTTTGTTTAATAAATTTCTCAGTATGTACACTGATGCTATGGGTAGAATTGAAACCAAGTTAATGAGAAGTTTAGTAAACAAACAGAATGCATTAGTCAATTGTCTAATTATGTATTTGTCTATAAGAGAATTTTTTTTCTACAGATGATTAAGTATCTGTCCTCTAGCTTGAGATTTGATTTCACAGTCATAAAGAAACAAATGATTCTAGTTGCAAATGCTTCTTCTTGAGTACCCATGTAAAGAAAGGAGAAGTATGAAAATGCAGGAAGGAATATGCTCTGGAAATCCCAAGTGAGTAATTTTATTATTTTTCTGAAATTCAGCCAGCACTGCTGTGATAGACTCAGTGATATTTGGCTCTCATAAATACTTCCTATTGGTGATTAGCACCGTGAAGTTCTCTACATCTAGTGCTTCTTACTAAATCCAATAAAAATGAAACTCTGCTTTCCACAATATTATTATGTAACTGAAATCAACCCTTTTCCATTTTATAAATTTTTAAAATTTGAAGTCATTGTAGACTTTCTCAGTGGCTATTACTAGTATTTCTTGATTTATCCTAGAGAGGAAGCAAGTCTTCTTTTCTCTTTCACCATGTAATATAGCTGGTCTGGCCCAAAGAATCTTGAACACTAAAAAAAAGAAGAACCTGGTTTGGAACCTGGGTGGCAAAAATGTCTGAGGTTTATGGAAAACCAAAGAAAGAGGCAATGATATCGTCCTGCTAGAGAACTCTGGCCTAGAATGTGGTTGTTAGAAGCTACATAAAGGCAAGATGTTACCATATCTATATTCATATATAGCATAACTATCCCCTGTGTTTACATTTGCTTTTATATTTGGAAAACAGCAAATGGCAATATATGCTCAGTGTAATAGCTTTGTGGAATTGTTCTTATGGTTGCAGTCATGAATAATGAAAGTTGAATTATAAAATAGTTTTTGATGTTTTGAATGAGTAGAGGTCAAAATTCCTAGTGACTATATTTTGAATACCGTAGAAAAGAATGTGGTTATATGAGTACTTTAATCAAACCAAAGTGCTAGGGTTTGATAAAGCTAAATTAAATTTTTAGGAAATTGTGTACCTCAGACTTTTTATTTTAAAATTTGTCCCTTTAATGGACAAAATGTTCAGTTACCTCCAATCTTGCACATTAAATCCAGAAGAAATAGAAGTAATTATATTTTCAAGAATTCTTGAATCCTCATGAACAAAATTATAGCTTTCAATAAAGCAGAACTGGGACTAAAATTCTTTGACCATAAATGCTATTTTTAACCAACTTCGTAAACTGACTGCTTCCTTTCTCTTGCTTTTCCCGCAGTTTTCTCCTCCCAGCTTCCTACATCTGCCGTATAGCATAGCCGAGCATCCAAGAATATTGACAAAGTTTTGACCACAAACGCAGTGGAGATGATGGCTACAATGTTGCAAAATTTGATGAATAAAGGTGGCTTTACTTCTTTTACTTTCAGAAATGAGTGTTATGATTGAACAGAAATTAAATAATGAAAAAAATAATTGTAACTGATACTGATATTCAACCTAAGACACAAGGTGCAATGTTACATGGGTTTGGTAGGTTTAAATAAAGGATTATAATTAATATTTGTTTACATCTATTTATTTGCATCTAATATTGGTAAGAAAGTTGGCAAAAAAAAAATTTCTGTAAGAGTAACTGGCAAGATAAAATTTTAGTGTAATTTTCCATACTTTAATAAAGGGTTTCCTTCTTAATTTAAATAAATGAGATCCATAAATTTTATATAAATGTGGTAGAATAAAAAACTTATTGGTGTAGGGCAAGGCTGGAGATGAGAGAGTAAGAATTTATGGTAATACATGCGAGAAGTGATGAGTCAAAATCAAGTTTGTAACTGTCTAAGAATGAGGAAGAGAAAGTGGATTGAGGGGTTTTAAAGAAAAAGTTGGTGTAATTTGGTTATTAGCTGAATGAAGAGAGTAAGAGTTGCCTCTGATGTATTCACAGTGTCCACAAGTCAAGATCTGAATTCCTTCACTAGACATAGAAAAGCTTTCATAATCAGCCTCCAGTCTTCCCGTCTGACCTCCTCCATAGTTCACCCTCAAACTTCCAGGTGCCCTCCCCAAACCTCTTACATCTTATCCTAATGTCTCACACTTTACCTCACATGCCTTATCTCCTACAAACATCAGTTCTTCTGCTGAGGAGTCTTGATAATTTTGGGGGTCTCTCATATTTAAAATATCTGAGATTTCATTCTTATACTAGAAAATACCTATCCGGTCTTTAAATTGTACTAGTTTTTATTGTTCCTTGACCTCTGCTTTTTTTTTTTTATTAGTTATGAATATTCATGAGATACAAAGCTGATTGTCATCTCTTGTGTCCAGGATATGAATGCCAGATTCAAACCACAGCATACCCGTTACATCCGGTCTTTAAATTGTACTAGTTTTTATTGTTCCTTGACCCCTGCTTTTTTTTTTTTTATTAGTTATGAATATTCATGAGATACAAAGCTGATTGTCATCTCTTGTGTCCAGGATATGAATGCCAGATTCAAACCACAGCATACCCGTTACCACAAATTGCATCTGTACCCCGTGTCTCCCACCCCAAATAACACCCTCCCCCTTCCCCTTACCCCTCCCTCCCCCCCGACTCCAGTTTGAAGCCCAAGGAGTGTTCTCTCCCTCTGCAAGTCCAATGCACCACTGTGGTCTTTCTTTCCTTCTTTCTTTCTCTCCTAGCTCCCACATATGAGTGAGTACATGTGGTATTTAACCCTCTGTGCTTTGTTTATTTCACTCAACATAAGTTTCTCCAGGTTCATGAGTGTTGTTACAAATGGGAATATTTCATTCTTTTTTTATGGCAGGGTAGAATTCCATGGTGTATATATACCAAAGTTTCCTTATCCAATCATTCACCGATGGACATTTAGGTTGGTTCCATGTCATGTCTATTGTAAGTAGTGCTGTGATGAACATGGGCGTGCAGGTATCCCTTCGACATGATGATTTCCATTTCTCTGGGTAAATACCCAGAAGTGGGATTACTGGATCATATGGAAGATCTATCTGTAGTTGTTTGAGAAGCCTCCATAATGTTTTCCATAGAGGCTATACTAATTTACAGTCCCACCAACAGTGTAGGAGTGTTCCCTTCTCTCCACACCTTCACCAGCATTTGTTATTCACCATCTTTTTGATTATAGCCAGTCTAACTGGGGTGAGGTGGTATCTCAATGTAGTTTTAATTTGCATTTCCCTGATGGCCAGTGATGTTGAGCATTTTTGCATGTACCTATTGGCCATTTGTATGTCTTCCTTCAAAAAATGTCTACTCAGCTCCTTTGCCCATTTTTTAATTGGGTTATTTGTTTTTTACTGTATAATTGCTTGAGTTTCTTGTATATTATGGATATTAATCCCTTGTTGGATGCAAAAATTTTCTCCCACTCTGTAAGTTGTTGTTTCACTCTCTTAATTATTTCATTTGCTGTACAGAAGCTTTTTGGTTTAATATAGTTCCAATTGTTTATTTTTTCTTTTGCTGCTTGTACTTTCAGGCTCATGCTCATGAAGTCTGTGCCCAGACCTAGTTTCTGAAGTGTTTCATCTTCATACCTACATTTTCCCTTAGTAAGTTTACAGTTTCAGGTCTTATACTTAAGTTTTAATCCATTTTGACTTGATTTTAGTATATGGTGAGAGGTACATGTCTAATTTCATTCTTCTTGCAGATGGATATCCAATTTTCCCAGCACCACTTATAGAAGAAGCAATCTTTTCCCCAATGTAAGTTTTTGTTGCCTTTGTCAAATATTGGATGGCTGTAAGCCTGAGGGGCAATTTCTGGGTTCTCTATTCTGCTCCACTGGTCTGTCTATTTTTATGCCAGTACCATGCTGTTCTGGTTACTATAGCTTTGTAGTATGATTTGAAGTAAGGCAGTGTTATGCCTCTGGCTTTATTTTTTTTGCTCAGGATTGCTTTGGCTATTCAGGGTCTTTGTTGTTACATATGAATATTAGGATTGATTTTTTCCATTTCTGTGAAGAATGTCATTGGCATTTTGATAGGGATTGCATTGAATCTGTAGATCACTTTGGGTAGTATAGATATTTTCACAATGTTAATTCTTCCAATGCAAGAGCATGGCATGTCTTTCCATCTTCTTGTGTCTTCTTTAATTTCATGACAATTGTAAATGGATTACTTTATTTCTCTTTCTGTTAGTTCATTATTTGAGTATATAAATGCAACTGATTGTGGGCATTTACTTTGTATCCTGCAATGTTACTGAAGTTGTTAATTAGCTCTAGGAGTTCTTTGATAGAGTCTAGGTTTTTCTATATATCGTATCTATCATGTCATCTGCAAACAGAGAAAATTCGACTTCATCCTTTCCAATCTGGATGCCCTTTATTTCTTTCTCTTGCCTGATTGCTCTGGCTAGTACCTCCAGTACTATGTTAAATAGAAGTGGTGAGAGTGGGCATCCTTGTTTGTTCCTATTCTTAAAGGAAAGTCCCTCAGTTTTTCCCCATTCAGAATGATACTGGTGGTAGGCTTGTCAGAAATGGCTTGTGTTGAGATATTTTCCTTCTATACCTAATTTGTTGTGAGTCTTTATCATAAAGTGATGTTGAATTTTGTCAAATGCTTTTTCAGCATCTATTGAGATAATCATATGATCTTTGTCCTTGAATTTGTTGATGTGATGTATCACATTTATTGACTTTTGTATGTTGAACCATCCTTGCATCCCTGAGATGAATCCCACTTGATCATAGTGTATAATTTTTTAAATATGTTGCTGTATTCTGATTGCTAATATTTTGTTGAGGATTTTTGCATCTAGTTTTATCAAGGATATTGGCCTGTAATTTTCTTTTTTTGTTGTGTCTTTATCTGGTTTTGGTACCAGAGTTATGTCGGTCTCAAAGAATGAGTTTGGGAGACTAGCTTCTGTTTCAATTGTTTGGAATAGTTTGAGGAGAATTGGTATTAACTCCTCTTAAAAGTTTGATAGAACTCAGCTGTAAACCTATCCGGACCTGGACTTTTCTTTGTTGGAAGATTGCTAATTACTGCTTCAATCTCCTTGCTTGTTCTTGGTCTGTTCAGGTTTTCTGTCTCTTCCTGGTTCAGTCTTGGTAGTTTGTATGTGTCTAGAAAGTTATCCTTATCTTCCAGATTTTCATATTTGTTGTCATACAGTTGTTTACAATAGTCTCTAAGGATTCTTTGTAATTCTGTGGTATTGATTGGAATGTCTCCCTTTTCATTTTGGCTTTTTGTTATTTGGGTCTTCTCTCTTCTTTTTTTTTGTTAACATAGCTAATGGTTTGTCTACTTTATTTATCTTCTTGAAAAACCAACTTTTGCTTTTGACTAAGCACAATGATTTATTTCGGATATGTATTCCCAGAGCACTTTATACAGAACTCTCACAGCATATTGTCTGTCCTTTTAAAACTTAACAGTATGGAGCAGCAACTCAGAACATATGTTCTCTTTGTTTCTTTTGGGGAGCAGCTGACCAGTTCCCCAAATGAAAGAAGAGCTGAAGGCCCTGAATTTATATCAACATCGTGAATTAATTAGGATATTTGTATTCTCCAGGGAAAGCGTTATGCTAATGGAGATTTCTCCAGTTGGAAATACAACAGCGGGGGAGTAAGTATTTGTCCCTTTTCCCAAAGCTTGGCTTGTTAAGTTGTAGGTATGTGTAGAATATTAAGGTGGAGATGTCTACTAGGTATTTAGAAATATTTACTTAGGCCACCAAAAAAAAAAAACAACAAACAAACAAACAAACAAAAAACCAACAACAAACAAACCAGGACTTGGAACAATGTGTTAGGGATTAATTTTTAAGTCTTCTAGTCTGCTACTCTTTGGTAGTTAGTCAAGTAGTGATCATATTTGAGATGATTTACAGATAGTATTTATAGGTCAAATAGAGAAGTCAATAATAGAAAATAGCAATTAAGGGACCTTCACAATAAAAGGAGCTAATGAAAGAGAGAAAGAACATTTAAGAGAACCAAAGAAAGTAACATCATAGAAACTGAGGTGGGTTTCAAAGGAGACATGGACAACAATATTAAGTGCCTGGTAAATAAAAAAGAGTTTCAAGGATCAGGGAGACCTGGGGATGATAACGGCAGAAACTGCTGGAAGAGAAGGTAGCACTTTCTTTCTCTTTGTAAGGGAAAAAAGAAAAAATACTTGGATCTAGCACTGAGAGGAAACAGAAATGGTGTGGAAGCAGGGACAGAGCCCAGATATACAACATTAGCTTTAGAAAGGAGTAGGAAAACCAGAAAATTGCAAGACCAGGTGAAGAGATGCAAGTGATTGGGAGTGAAGTTGAGGAAGCTCATGCTGATAGTTGTGTTTATTTTTGATGTGGCAGGAAGTGGGTCATCTGCTAAGTGTAAAGAGCAGAAGGATGAGAGGAGAGCTTGGAGAAAGTCTTGAAACATCTGTGACGGAGAATGGAAGAGATAGTCAGCAGGATTTATGTTTGGGGGTGATGATTGTCAGGTACCTTGAGTGCTTAGACATTTCCCTAGAGAATTAAAAGATGATCCACAAAATTGTCATGCTCACAAGCTACTGCGTAAGTGTGTACTGGGATTTTCTTTTCTTTTCTTTTATCTATTTTTATCTTTTAATAAAGAAGAAAAGAAAAGCTTTTATTTCTGAATTGCCACAGCCTTTGCCCCTGAAAATCTCTGTGCTCTGCTGAATTATGTAAGGCTGTAGTCAAACATCTGCTTTTTATTTATCTTTGTTTATTTAAGTCTCCACTTTATTATTTTATAAACAGTAGCACAGATAACAAAATTATGGATGGTTATTTTTGTTGGAGAAGAGTTTTAAACAGTGCTCAGCAAGAATAAAACATTGCAGCTGTCAGGAAAAGTTTCAAATTTTTCCCTTTTGAGAGAAGTCTAGTTAATTCTCTTTTACTCATGGAGCATAAAACATTTTTTCTCCCATTTTTTCTTATAAATAGTGGCAATGGAAAGTTACTGAGAGTATTTGAGGCATTTGACAGTGCAGATTTGGTGGTAGCATAGCACAGAGAATTACTTCTGTGTTGAAATCAAGAAGAGTATGTAAGCCATAATGGGACCATGCTTGTATCTGGTGATGTTTAAAGGCTGATAGGGATATACATGGGTTTCCAGATAAAAGTAGTTATACTACCATTTTAGGACTTTCAACATACATATTTGGTATGTTGTTTTCCTTAGTCATATAGTTTCCTCAGGGAAGGCTGTTCCCTCATATTTCCTGGTTCCTAAATTACCTGATTGATGAGTTCAGGTGAGGAATTAACACGTATTTCTCAGCTTTTCGCTTTCACTTTTTTACTATTGACGTATCTGCTTGTCCATAACGTAAGTTTATACAAGTGAGACCACCACATAGTATGGCCTGAAGTTGTTCTCTTCCTGAGACTACATAAACATATCTAATTTTGAGGTTCAGAATTAAAAAGACTATTGTTGCTGCACACTTAAGCTATTTCTTCAAACTTAGTGTTTTTCAGTAATAAAGATGACATTTTGCTCTCATCTACTGACCTGTTTTCTCAATGCACCCAAACTCTGGTGGGGAGAGAAAGTTTGTTGTCAATTGAGGATTGAGGTCAATTATATGATATATGTATAGCACTTACAGTCATCATTACATTGTGATTCCACAGAATTTTGCTCATATCTCTACTACATAATTAATTTATATCATTGTTGAAATGGTTCTTTTACTTCTTTCTTATTCATCTCTATGCCCAGTTCCTAGTTCAGTCAACAGCACATAAATAGATACTTACTAAATATTTGTGGAAAGAATAAAAAGATCTTTAAGGAATATTAATTCCATTCCCATTCCTAGAACTTTAATTTAACCAAATGAGAAACATAATATCGGACTAAAAATTATAACACTAAGCATTTGAGAGTTCTTCTATCTCGTATATCACATTTTGGAGAATAAAACATGCTGCGTTTTATGACTAACTTATTGTTTTACAAGTATTAGGTGTGAATCTGAATTAAAAATGGTCATTTTCATTACATATAGTGATCAAGAAGAAGCAGGGATATAAACCCATGTTATTAATTCCTGAATGAGAAAATAAAAATGATGTGAAAATCAGAGGTAGCATGATGTTGACCATAGTATAACAATTATTATTATTATTATTATTAATTTTTGCAAATAAATGCAACCACCAAATATAATGAGATATTTTGTACTTTAGGATTTATTCACATTTATAGCTAGAAATTAAGCATATAAATTACGGATAAAATGCAATTGTAAATAAAACGGCAAAAACCTGTAATGGTCTAAAAGACATAGTAATATGAATCATTGTGTCCCTGAGTTTGAATCCATGTAGTTTAAAACCTTCAAAGAAATAGCTGGCTTTCCAGTGAAAGCTTTTCACATATGTGCATACATAGTCTTTTAAGTGATCAGAACCTTCATTTTCACAGAGGACTCTGAGTATCATGCAGTTAGGCCAGGGAAAGTCAATTTCAAAGATACTATAATAATGACACTGGAACAGATTTTTTATTCTGGTCAAATATGAAGACATTAGCACACAAGTCACCTCTGAGGCTAATGTCTGTGTTAGACAAATTTTCTCAATAAATTAATATTAAATTTCAGTATATACTGTTCTGATATATAATAAAACACACCCTTCTCAAAAACCCATATGGGAAATGAGGGGGTTAAACACTAATATGACCAAGAGTTACTAAAGCCATGAAATCTTATTGTAAATACATTTCTCAATGCAAAATTGTATTATATTATTTCATGTGGACATTCACAATTCACACAGCTAGTGTTTGCTCTCGATAAACTAATGCATTGTTTTAATAAGGCTAATGTTGATTAAGCAAATTTTAAGCAATATTACAATAGATATCTTTGCTTTACGTTTCAGCATTGTTTGTGTGAACTTGATTTAACCCGTGACATGACAAGGTGACCTACACTCCATGTGCACTTTATAACCTCTTCGTTTAATAAATACAAACTTTTTATATAACAGCACAGCACAAAGTGTTTCAACTGTGTTGATAAGTTCTCCTAAATAGATTAATTGATCTTGGGAAAGAAGTGTGCATATAATCAAGCATCCTTGCACAGAAGAATGGCAAATTTCTATCCTCACAGACAACTAGCATAGTGGTTATTTTCACCCAAATACTTCTGACTGGCATTAAAACTCATATTTTTAGATTTGAATGGAATACTGAATATCCAAATACCAATTTATAAGATTAACAATTATATTAATTACTTCACAAACTATGAAATTACAGGTGAAACAAAAGAGATAAAGTGTTATAGACATTAAGAACTATTGCAGAGGGTATAGATTTACTTTCCACACTGATGGCAAATCTAATTTTTCACTTTTTATGACATCATATGGTCCAACCTTCATGGTATCAATGCTCTCAGAGGTGCTAGGAGCTTCTTGATTAAATGCAATTTTTGCAGACCTGTTTGGGCAGCTGGATTTGAAGAGTTTGTGAGGTGCTGGAGAAGTATAATCATTCTTCCCTAACCTGTGATAAATTAGATAATTTATCTGTAGCAAGACAATCATTTCCATAGTGCTTTTTGTCTACCATAATGAAAGCTTTAAATCTTCCTTTCTCTTTCTTAGAAATTTAATTTTTGCTAAAAATGGGCTGGATTGTTCAAGATTTTTAAAAACATGTCAAAACAACAGAAATTTCAAACTATTAATTATTCTTCAAAGGTGTAATTATATAAGACATAGAAGAAATATGGCACAAGTGTATTTTTTAATAATATAAAAATATTCATGGGGCTCATGTTTAATTATAAAAAATAAGTTTTATTAATATATAATCCTGGTGAAAAGCACAATATATTTTCTGCACTTGGCATTCTGACATGAGTTAAATAACAAGTATATCTAACTTGCTTGAGGTACTTTCCTTCAAGGAATCTATTTTTCCAAATTACAGAAATTCGTAACAAATCAAAATATAATTTGCTAAGATCTACTTTTCCACATTTGATATTTTTTCTCAATATCAAATTAATTAAAATATTAATTTTGCTTAATTTCTTTTATAGAATTTGGACAATTTCTGTAGGAGCATAAATTGATACTTTTTATTTTCTATGTAGTCTATTAGTTTACAGGAACTTTGATATTTTAGATTTTGTGATGAAACACATACATTAGACATTGTGATGAAAGTTTAAGAAAATTATTCTCAAAAGGTAAGAATTTTTCCATATATTTTTAAATTGTTTCAAAAAAATAAGAAAATGTTTTTAATCTATCAAACATATGGCAGTTTAAACTTATTTAAATATGTATGCTAAATTGTCAATATTAGTTTTCACATATATTTGGTTTAGATGAAACACATTTGTAACTACAGAGACTATAACAGAACTTTCTCCAGTGTGATCTTATAATTTTTTTTTATTAAAAAAGTCAAATCCTTAAGTGTGGGTTAATAAATAATGGATTGCTAATTTTGCTAAAGATATAAATGACTTCTACTCATCATACATATCTCCTGTGTAATTTATACCATTCACCATTTAAGCATACACTTCACACAAATTTGAGGTATGTTAGCAATGAAAACTATCACAACCTGACTTAAAACTTTCACATAGTATTTCTTAATCTTTAATTATTTTGTAGTCTTCATAACCTTGACGTGATCAAGAAAGCCCTCATGTTTATCTCAGCTTAGGCTAAACTTTAGACCAGTTTTTTTCCTGACTATAGGCACCTGGCCTTATCTTTCCTTACGGCATTTACTTTAGAAAACTTGTAACTGTAAATTCTTTCTCTGCGCCTTTGAGATTGGATGTTTTACAACCCAGGGATGACTTTCTCAAGGACCTGGGAGTCATCCCTTTGACATGTAATCATCAAAGAAGATAGTACCTCTATCTCCCAGTCTCTGTGGCAGGGTAGGAGCTTAAATTCATAAGGGACAATTAGCAAACACAGATGGCCTAATCACATTGACCAACCTCCTCTCAAGTCCTCCAAGTATTTTTCCATTAGCTCACCCCAGCTTTTAAAAGTACTCCTGCCTTTTGTTTCTGCAGAGTTGAGTTCAATCTTTCTCTTTTATTTTTATAGTCTTGAGTGCCTATTTAACTGGTCCAGTGCAATTTTTCTTTTACTACCATACCCAGGCTTTGTGGCCTGGAGTGATGCAGAGATTGAAATATGCTACAAATAGCTAACTTGCTATGATTTTCCTTCCTCAGATGTCACAAAAGGAGGTTGTGACTTGGTCACAAAATCATTCTACGGATGTTGTTGGAGATGGAAGCACTTTGTAACTACGGGAGACTTTAAGCTTTCAATTAAGTAAGAACCCAAGGAAGATAAATACAAAAAACTTAGACATGAATGAATATCACTCCATTAATATCCAAGAAAGCATAAAGCCTGAATCCAAAGAAAAAATAAAGCTTTCTGTCTTTCTTGTCTTTGGAAATAATGGGTTAGGGCATGATGTGTTTTATGAATGATGCTTTATTGTAAGTTTGTGACCTTATGAGAAGAGTTAAATTTAATTGTGACTACGTGGGTTTTTATTTTTTTTTATTTTATTATTTTTATTTATTTATTTATTTATTTTTGTCTTTTTTCCGTTTCCGGCAACAGATCGCAACCCTCAGTGTTGCCCCCGTACCGGACCGGGGACCGGCGACGGGATCGCAAGCCTCGGCGTTGCTCCCGCGCCTCGCTCAGCCAGTGAGCGGGAACCGGTCTGTATGTGGGATCCGAACCCTCGGACGGGAGCGCCGCCGCGCTTCCCAAGCGGCGCACTATCCAGTGCGCCACCGGGCCGGCCCCTACATGGGTTTTTAAAAATAAAAGGTGCTACAGCATCATTTTACTCAAGTTAGTATTATTTTTTCCTTTTATTCAATTTAATTCAATGGATTCCAAAATTTAGATGGGCAATCAGTATATTATGAATTCATGTTATAAAGGAAATAACCTGTAGTAAATAGAAAGCTTCCACATATCCTTATATACCTGATCCAGCATTTTAAATTTTAGAAAAGCTTTTAGCCTCTGGATATATTTACCTATGAGCACAAAGATGTATACTGCAAATGCCCATTGCAAAATTGTTTGCATTGTAAATCTAAAACAATTAATAGAGAAGCATTTACTTAAAATATGATAAATTCTTATAATGAAATACTAAACAGGCACCAAATATAATGAGATAGATTGCATATGGTGATAACATTACTAAGTTCAAACAAGTAGAATTTGTGTGTGTGTATAGATGATCCTCAGCTTATGATGGGGTTAAGTACCAACAAACCCATCAGAAGTTGAAAATATTGTAACTTAAAAATGCATTTAATACACCTAAACTGATGAACATCACGGTTTAGCCTAGCCTTCCTTAAACATACTCAGAACTCTTGCATTAGCCTAGAGACGGACAAAATCATCTGGCAACACAGTACACTGTAGGGCATTGGTTGCTTACTCTTGTGATCGTGTGGCTGTCTGGGAGCGGCAGCTTGCTGCTGCTGTCTAGCATCACTAGAAAATATAGTACAGCATATTGCTAGCCTGGGAAAAGATCAAAATGCAAAATGTGAAGCATGGTTTCTACTGAATATGCATCATTGCAAAGTAAAAAGATTGTGTCTAAGTTGGGGACCATCTGTACATATTATATTATTGTGTCTGTATATGTGTGTGTGTGTGTGTGTGTATGTGTGATGTGCTCATATGCATGAAGATCTCTGGGAAATACACAAAGAAGTATTAGTGGTATGACTTCCAAGAAGTGGTTCTGAGAGTCAAAAAAGAGGAGTGAGAACTTTATATTTCTTATTGTACATCCTACCACAGTATTTGATTTTTTTAAAATCCAGTTTAAATATGCTAATCATACTTGTTAAGTAAATTGTTTATAAAAAGTAAATACTCTTGTCCATAAATTATTAATTGCTGAGGTGATAATTTTGGGGGCGAGATACACCACTCTGCAATTACAACATCTAGTGGGATGGGGGGAATTTATTTCCTGTACATTTTTGATCAATGAAAGCATCCCCTCCACTTGTTAGAGGCTTAATAAAGACAGGGACCTTTGGTGTGAATGGCAAATACATCCCTGGCAAGAGTAACATCTTGCATCATTTTAACAGGGGCCCTGGGCACTAGTTCATATCTGGTCAATCGATGTATGCTAAGTGATTTCATGATACAACTGGTAACTGTATCTTGAATTTCAGAATTGGAAGGCAAATTTAATTTTATGCTGCTATTTGTATAGACACACCAGAATTTAATCAGTTAGATAAAAGAAATTAAATATGCACCGCTTTGATTATTGAATTCAAACATTCAGTATAGTTAAAGGCGATTAGCATTGAACATTTGGGGTACATGGGAAGTGTAGTGTCTTGGGAAGTGCAGTGTGGGCTTGTTAAAGAATTCATGACATATGAAGAGAGTTAACCTAAGTTGTATGCACTGAGCGTGAAATAGGAAACGCAGCGCTCAGAGCCACCCGTTAAGATCCCCTTATCTCCCTGCAAAAGGAAACTGAACTTCATGTGTTGCCAGTGCTGGTGAGGCAGCCTACTATGTTTATCACAAATGGAGGCTGGGAGTCTAGTTAAAAGGATTTTATACTCTTTTGGCTTCAGAGCAAAAACAGCTGCAGAAATACCCTCCCCCCATCACCAAACAAAGTCTATTAAGCATCCACATCCACATGGATTCTATCAGAACCCGGCTAATGGAAATCAACTCCAAATCTAGCCAGCATAGGGTAAATGAACATTTTCTACCTGAATCCTTATTTTTCTTAGAATGCACTGATTTCTCAGGGTTATGAACTATTATCTGTTCTTATATTTCAGAAATGGTAGCAGTTCTCAAAAATATGAAAAAGCCTATTATTTATAAAAAAGATATAAGCATTTAAAAGTCACAAGACAATTCACCCTCCTGAGCTTCTTAGCCAGGTTGGCTTATTTGAAATTACATCTAATGAAAACCACAGGAAGATCAAAATTTTCCTCTCAAAGTCTTAACAGAAAGATCTTACTCCCAATGGCAATCTCTCGTTCTCTTTGGTCAGCAAGCTTGGTTCAAGCTCGTATTTATCTCTTTTTTTAGCTTGCAATGCTACTTTTTCCTATGCATCTTGGCAGATACTTCAGAATGGTAGAACCAAAATTTAAATGTCTGGGTAATTGTCATTCTGTAATGTGTTACAAATGGGTTGATGATACAATTAAAATCAGACAGACGTCTGCAGATGGAGAATTTATTTATATTATTTAAATTAAGTTTTCTTGGCAGTTGATGACATCATATGAGCCATTTCCAATGATTTGAGTAATAACCTGATAAACCTAAATTATGTACTCTAAGTATTATTCCAGAAGCAACTCTGATTTATTCAGGAAATCCTGGAATATAGGAAATAAGCTGCTATTGTGTTTTATGAAACAAAGGAAGAGTGACACAGAAGAAAACCTTCTTCTAATATTTCTGGGAATTGTAAAACCCAGCTATAAGAATTCTCATGAAGAGCACTGAATATTCTGAAGTGGTATTTTTGACTTTAAATAGCTGTATCTGGAATCACAGATACAGCTATACTAAGCTATACTAAAACTAAGGCTATACTTCCTTTATGCAAAGAGCAGAAAGTAGATAATTCAAAGTTACGGTAATAAGGATGCCCTTTTAGATGGGAAAATGAATTCAAGTCAAATGAATCCTGTTCCTTTAATGAACACAGATTTTCACAGATTAAAAATTAATCAAAACTTTAGAAAAATCAGAGTTTGATGAACTTGACATATTAAGATAAGTAGTTCGTTTTCAAAAAAAAGTCTTGCATTCTGTTAAAAATGAAGTGCCAGAAATATTACAGGCACTGCTCCTAAATATATCATAGCAGTATTTTGGCCTCAGTAATCATAAAGAGTTTTGATAAGCTCCAGACATTCTTCTGAATTATGTAATTCATATCTAGGACTATGTATAATATTGGTAAAATATTCTTTACATCACATAAGATAACTAGATGCAACTGAGATTAAGAATGGGAGAGAGTATATAAAGTAAAGCATTGAGTAGGATTTCTACTATATTTTCAGTAACGAAAGAATAGGAGATAGCACTTGAACTCCAGTGATCTTTGGAAAGAATGAGAAATGATGGCACCCACATCTTTAAACCTTCCTTCTGTCTTTTAGCAGATTCACTTGTAATGTTTCCCAAAAGTATCCTAATCCTTAAAATCTTCTGTGTTTCACCAAGAGGAAGGATTGGTGGAAAACTCTGACTATCTCTGTAGTCATTCATGTATTCACTTCTAGTACAAGCAGTATTTAACCTAAACCTAAACCTAAATTTCACTACTGGAACAAGTTATTGCATGGGCAACCAAAGGGAGATGGCCTTTTTTTGGTCTGGCCCTTTCATTCCCATTAGTATCCAAGTATGAGGACAACATGCTTATCTATTGTTGACTACGAGCCAAGAAGGGTAAAGACAAAAAAAATCCCAGCTCCCCAGAGATGGTGAATGGAAGGTTGAACAGAGCTCAATCCTTGATCATGCCTGTGAGCCACTGAATGAACCCTGGAACAACTGACCTCCATGCTTCTATTGACATAAATGTGATACCTCTGTGGTTTAAGCTGTCGATATGTAGATTTTCTCATACAACTAGTAAAACACTTAACATCACAATCTTAAAAACGCTTAACATACACAATCTCCCATGATAAGGTCCTGGCTACTGCATTTCCCACTGTCCTTCTTTGTACTTATACAGATACTGCCTTTTTTTCTGTCTCTTCTTGGAATTGTTACCTCAATGTATGTCATATCCACCCCACCCTAGCTCTTGCCAAATTCATTGCATCATCAATTTCTCATCCTTCTCACCACTCAGGTCTCAATTTAAGTGTCTCTTCTCAGACATACATTATCTGATAATTATAGCCAAGGAAGTTCCCCCACGCAATTTCTTTTCTGTAACTTAAATGCATGTTTTTGTTTTTACTTCATAGCACATTTTTAATGTTTTAGTATATTTCTGGTTCCTTTAATCATATCATCCTATAATGTGAACCACATGAGGGCAGGGACAAGTCTGTTTTAATTACCTGTGACACCTGGGTCCAAGCCAAGAGGTATCTGACACGTGGTAGACACTTGGTGAATCTTTATTGGATAAATAGATGCATAGGACTCCTAGTTGTTGCAACAAAGTAACACAAGTGTTGATAAGACCCATTGAAATATTTTAACCCTTAGGAAAACTGAACATTGGGTAATGGAGATGTTTAATTTTTGTTTAATTCCATTTAATTCTCTGATGCTTAAATGAAAAATATGATCCTTATCTCTTGGTGTTATCTTTCTGCAAAAATAGCACTGTTGTCAAATTATTGAGGTCCTATGATATTGGCTTTATGTACTCTGATTTTCTTTGAGTGGTTTTATGTGTATTCATTACTTTTCTAGCAAGAAAGTTTGAGGCACTATGCTAATTTCACTTTTTGGTGTAAATAAACACAACTCTTGAGTGCAATTTAGTTGAGCAGCACTGTTATGAACTTTTACTTTATATCTTATAAAGCAGTATTCTATTTTTAAATTATATCTTATTTATAAAGTAAAATTTCTACATTGTGACAAGATAAAAACAAATATCACATCAGGATTTTTAAACCATGGTGTATGGGAAAATTATTTAAGCACTACTAAGAAAGAAGACCAACTTGTAACGCAAGAGCAGAAATAATGACACCAGTTAGATTTCATTACAGGGTGTGGCAGGTAGAAATTATATTTAGCTGCAGGTAAAGGAGACACTAGTATAATATAATCAAACTGGTGTATAACTTCCCATATAACAGAAAAATTGTTTACCTGTTGATATTGATTCAGTAGCTCATGAATATTAGAGATGAGATCTAAGATTTCCTTAGATTTTCCCTTATGGTAACTTTGTGATATAGTTTGGATATGTTTGTGCCCCCAAAGCTCATGTTGAAATCTGATACCCAAAGTGGCAGTGTTGGGAGGTGTTTGGGTCATAGGGACAGATTCTTCATGAACAGATTAATGCTTTCCCTGGGGGATGGGGGGTAGTGGTGAGTGAGCTATCCCAGGAATGGACTAGTTCCCACGAAAGCTGGATGTTAAAAGGAACCAGGCAACTCACCTCCCTTTTTCCCATCATGTGGTCTCCTTGCACCTGCTGTCTGTCCCACCTTTTTCTGCCATGAGTAGAAGCAGCTTGAGGCCCACACCAGATGCAGCTGTCTCAGAACTGTGAGCCAAATAAACCTCTTTTCTTTATAATTACCCAGTGTCAGGTATTCTGTTATGGCAACACAAAAAGAGACTAATACACTTTGTGATCACAAGATGAATGTTGAAGCTCTGGTCTTCACTTCCACGTTCCAATCGGGCATAAAGTAAAGGAGCCAGATTTATAGCAAAATTCTCAGATGTCTTTTACTTATATCTTATTGGCAGAACCAAATCATATGATTATACCTAGGTGCAAGACAGATTAAAAATAGATTTTTTCCTGGATGCCCTGGGAAGTCAGGTTTACATTACTTGTGAAAAGAGGAAGAATGATTACTTGACAGAGAAGTTGTAATCTTGCCAAAGTGACATTTCTGTCTGAGAAAGAAATGCTTGCACATATTTAGGGTGATTACATGTGCCTGATGGCCATATTACTAGTGCCACCCTTGAATTTCACCATAGGATGGAGGACACACTTCAAAGTATAGACTGCCTATCTCCCTCTCCCCATGGGACCATTGCAAAAATAATGGAGAGAGAATAAAAAGGTTTTCACTTTTATTTATGACCAAAGATCGTTCTCTTTAGGTAATTAATTTAATAGTAATTTCTTATGCAAGCAAAATCAGGTTCAGAATTTGCCACTTACAGAAGCTGCATTGCCAAAGAAGGGGAGTGCTTTGAGCAAAAGCAGAGAACCAAAACTCTACAGAAGTTACAGACTTTCTTTAAAATAGATGTAAACTTAACTTCCCTTCTTGGAATTGCCTCAGAATTAGCAGGGAGGAGCATCAACTTGAACCTCATGTCAGGGAAGCAACACCTCATGACACTCAGCAGGAGAGAGCAAGAAGATCTTGTGTCATAAGCCAGCAGACTTCAAAAAGCTATTTCATGGGACTGCTGAAAACAACAGTTGTAAAAGATGATGATGATTGTCCAGAAAATTGTTAATGACCTATCATTTTGTTGGCACTTTTTTCTTTTTCTGATTCAGATATATGGCAGCACTTTATTGTGAGAAGGTTTTCCTCATCAAGTCCAACCTGAGACTCATTCTGATCATCCATCTTTTCAGTATTCAGGATTTGGGAGGGGGAAGTGCAGGCTTGGTGCAGAGAGACTTGAGGAACCAAGAATCTCAGAAGTAAGTATTGAGTAATGCATCCATACAGGACAGCAATTGCAGGCATTCATAAAGATTTTAGGATGACTAATTTTGAAATAATACTTACAGTAATTATTTACATGGATAAGCTATAAAATATAAATTAAACAAGGCCATTTACTTATGCAAACAGGAAGCTATTTTAAAGACCGTTTTTTAATACTATGTTAATAGACAATTGCATATTAAACATTGCTTAATTGTTAACCTGAGCATAGCTGTCAGGATTTAATAATATCATTACAATATATTTAGATAATGGTGTAATAGATTAGATGGAGAAAAATAAGTGCAAAAATATGTAAGGGCCAGAGCCTAATCTATTGGGTACAATTTGTATCTAGTTCTAACATATTGAAAAGAAAACAAAATTAGTAAAGCAATACTTTACTAATTTTGGATGCTCTTGATATACAAATATCCTTTGAATAATTTGATACAAGTTTTAGACATAATGTCTATTGTGTAATACAAAATTACTCTTTTTGTAAAACTGGAAATGGCTTTATTGAGAAATACTGCAGTTTTTCCCCTTGGTTACAATGCTTTCATCAGCCTTTTGAGAGGAAATTCCAAATAAACATTCTTATATCTAAAGATGGCTTCTTAGTTCTTGTGCACAACAGGAATAAAATTTGTGAAATTATCTGGGAAAAATCCTTGAGGGAGTGGGAAGCCATAAAGACTGAGCACTCCAGAGACAATGGACAGAAGAGAAAGAAATAAAATTTCTGGCAACAAACAGAAATCAAAGGAGCCAAGAAGGTACATTTTTTGGGAAAAAATTTAGTAGTTAAAATAACTAAATCCTATTTAAATAAATAAAATTTTAACAAATTATAATACTGTGGGGTATGCACTGCAAGTACGTTTCTTTCTCACCTATGAAATTATCTGCAAATTCTGTACTGCTTAGAAATTATTTTATTTGAATGAGTACACCTGTGAAAATACTTTTGGTGAGTGCAGAATCTGAGCTTCAGTACAGACTGGATGAAAGAAAAGCAGAGAGAGGCAATGGTTGCCATAACATCTGGTTAACAATTACAAAGAAGGGCAGCACTTGGAAATAAAAGGTATGAATCACTGTCCATCAGACCAATCTGAACTGTCTGCAGTTCCGAGAGGAAAGTAAGAGCCCTAAGAGGATGATTTCCTGATGTAATGACAAGCCAAGTACAGGAAGTTACTTCCAATCACCCTCCAAACCCAGTTTTATTTTACAATATATATATAATTATATATAAAATAAGGGAAGAAAACCTGCATGAATACTGGAAAGTAAGAAAGGGGCATGTTGCCAAATATTTCGAGGGATTTCTGCTGAAGATCATTTATATGAGAACAAATTAAAGAAAAATACGTAGGGCCAGAAAAAGTCTTCTCATTCCATAAGGTGGTGTGAGGTCATGTGAGGGAAACAGAAGAAAATAAAAAGTGTTCCCATCCACAACCCAAGGGATGGTGCTGAGGGTACACTGGGACAGATGGAAAACATACATTTGGGAACATTTTTGAAAATTTATTCTTCATGAATGTTTTCATTCAATAAACATGTACAATCTCCATTATACATATTAGAAATAAGCAGCAACACAGCAAAGTGTTTTTATGAATCTTATGTTCATGTGGAGAAGAAAGAAAATAAGCAAATAAACACGTGAATAAAGAATATAATTTTAAGAAATGATATCTAGACTGAGAAATAGGCATGGGCCAAAGACAGAAGGTGAAAAGGATGGATGACCACAAGTCTCTAAAAAAATAGATTTTATTGAGAATTTTTGCATCTATATTCATCAAGGATATGAGTCTGTAGTTTTCTTTTTTAGTTGTATCTTTACCTGGTTTTGGTATCAAGATGACGTTTGCTTCATAGAATGAGTTTGGCAGATTTGCCTGTTTCAATCTTTTGGAATAGATTGTAAAGAATTGCTGTCAATTCCTCTTTGAATGTTTGGTAAAATTCTGCTGTGAATCCATTGGAATACAGCAAGACATATGTAAAATTACTCACCACGATCAAGTGGGATTCATCCCAGTGATGCAAGGTTGGTTCAACATAGGCAAATCAATAAATGTGATATACCATATTAATAAAATCAAACACAAGGACCATATGATCATCTCTATGATGCTGAAAAACCCCCCCCCCCCACTCAACACTCATTCATGACAAAGACCCTCTATAAGTTAGGTATAGACGGAAAGTATCTCATCATACTTAAAGCCAATTAAAGGCATATATGATAAACCCACCGCCAATATCATCCTGAATGGGGAAATGCTGAAAGCTTTTCCTTTAAGAACAGGAACCAGACAAGGATGCCCACTCTCACCACTCCTGTTCAACATAGTGTTGGAAGTACTAGCCAGAGCAATCAGAGAAGAGAAGGAAATAAAGGGCATCCAGATTGGAAAAGATGAAGTCAAACTGTCCCTGTTTGCAGATGACATGATCCTATATATTGAACAGTCTAAAGCCTCTACAAAAAAAACTCTTGGAGGTGATAAATGATTTCAGCACAGTAGCAGGATACAAAATCAACACACAAAAATCAGTAGCATTTCTATTCTCCAATAATGAACATGCAGAAAGAGAAGTCAAGAAAGCTTGCCCATTTACAATAGCCTCCAAAAAAATAAGATACTTAGGAATTGAGTTAACCAAGGATGTGAAAAATCTCTATAATGAGAACTACAAACCACTGCTGAGAGAAATTAGAGAGGATATGAGAAGATGGAAAGATATCCCATGCTCTTGGATTGGAAGATTCAACATTGTGAAAATGGCCATATTACCCAAAGTGATATACAAATTCAATGCAATCACCATCAAAATTTCAATGACATTATTATCAGAAATGCAAAGAACTATCCAGACATTTATATGGAATAACAAAAGACCATGCATAGCCAAAGCAATGCTAAGCAAAAAAAATAAAGCTAGAGGCATAACACTACCTGATTTTAAACTATACTACAAAGGTACAATAACCAAAACAGCATGTATTGGCATATAAACAGACACACTGACCAATAGAATAGAACAGAGAGTCCAGAAATCAACTCACACCTACAGCCATCTGATCTTTGACAAAGGCACCAAGCCTATACACTGGGGAAGAGATTGCCTCTTCAGCAAATGGTGCTGGGATTACTGGATATCAATATGCAGGAGAATGAAACTAGACCCATACCTTTCACCATACACTAAAGTCAACTCATAATGGATTAAAGAATTAAATATACACCCTGAAACAATAAAACTTCTTAAGGAAAACATAGGAGAAACAGTTCAGGAAGTAGGACTGGACACAGACTTCATGAATATGACCCCCAAAGCACAGGCAACCAAAGGAAAAAATAAACAAATGCGATTATATCAAACTAAAAAGCTTCTGCACAGCAAAAGAAACAATTAACAGAGTTGAAAGACAACCAACAGAGTGGGAGAAAATATTTGTAAAATATATATCTGACAAGGGATTAATTTCCAGAATATACAAGGAACTCAAACAACTTTACAAGAAAAAAACAAGCAACTCAATTTAAAAATGAGCAAAAGAGCTAAATGGGCATTTCTCAAAGGAAGATGTACGAATGGCCAACAGACACATGAAAAAATGCTCAACATCACTCAGCATTTGGGAAATGCAAATCAAAACCACACTGAGATACCGTCTCACCCCAGTTAGGATGGCTAATATCCAAGATACTGCGAATGAAAAATGCTGGCGAGGTTGCGGAGAAAAAGGAACTCTCATACATTGTTGGT
>NW_007729549.1:16707-52358 GCF_000696425.1 Galeopterus variegatus | reverse complement strand
ACCATATGACCCAGCTATCCCACTGCTGGGAATATACCCAGAGGAATGGATATCATCAAGTGCAAGGTATACCTGTTCCCCGATGTTCATCGCAGCACTCCTTACAATAGCTAAGAGTGGGAACCAGCCCAAATGTCCATCATCAGATGAGTGGATATGGAAAATGTGGTACATTTACACAATGGAATACTACTCTGCTATAAAAAAGAATGAAATACTGCCATTTGCATGACATGGATGGACCTAGAGAGAATTATATTAAGTGAAACAAGTCAGGCACAGAAAGAGAAATATCACATGTTCTCACTTATTTGTGGGAGCTAAAAATAAATAAATAAATACAGAAAAAACAGGGGAGGGGCATGGGAGGGAAGAAGGCATAACAATTACAATTCCTTTAAGTTGATACAACAATCAAATAGAAAGGACATTGTTGGGAGGGAGGGAGGAAAGGGAGGAGGGAGGTAGGTTTTGGTAATTGGCCACAATAATCAACCACCTTGTATATTGACAAAATAAAATAAAATAAAATAAAATAAAATAAATAGATTTGAGAAGGAAATTGAGTCACATGAAGAAACAAGCCATCTGACAAAAATACTGGGAAAAGGCATTTTTGGAGGGACAAGACACAGTGCTGTGATGTGAAGACACTGAGGCTGGAAGAACATATTCAAAGAACTGCAGGAACCTCTTGTATGTATGTAGTGCAGTAAAAAGCAAATAGATTTATAAGAATATCATTTGGTGACAGTAATAGTACACCTAAGGGTAGATGACTTCCTGACAACTGCGAGGCACCAAGATAGCTGGTTTTCTCACAAGTGAGCCTGGAAGCAGGAAAATAAAATTGGCTGAATAATCCCAAAGTACAGACTATAATGACCAGAAATTTGATGAAGACCAAATTTATAAAAGTAAACTTCACAAATGATAGTTCTTTGCTAAGTATGTTTCTTGCCCAGAGTTCTGCACATTTTCTGAAAGCTACTGGATCACTGGGATTATTTTAATCATCTCATTAAGAGAGGTATTCTTATTCCTGGGTGCACATTAGGATCACTGGCAAGCTTATAAAAATATAGATGTGTAATTTCCACTACAAATTGGGTTCCACTCAAATCCGAATTTCTTGAGGGTGTGGCCCAGTCATGGTAATATTTTTTAAAGTTCCTTAGATGATTCTAATGTCCAGCTGCAGCTGAGAATTGCTGTTTTAGGAGAATTTCCTTTTTTGAAACAAATGTCAAACTTATTTACAATTTGCCTCACTCTAAGATGAGTACCAGAGAAAGGAAAAGTAAACCAAAAACTAGAATAGAGAAATAACATCATCAACAACAACAAATCCTGAAAACATTCCATTAGAAATGTAAGAGTAATCTCCTACTAGGAAGGCAAAGAGAGATGATAGTTTTGGAAAGGACTTACTATTAATAAAGGAAACTAAGTAAAAATTTAACTTTGTGGCTTCTGGTCAAGATGGTGGAACAAACAGTTCCCAGCATCACTCTCTCCCACAAATCAACCAGTTTACAACTATTAAAAAGCAATGACAGCCAAGTTGGGATTGCTATAGTCCAGGGGAAGAGGAGGAAAGACCTATGGAGTACATGAAGGCAGGAGGAGTCACGATGAGAGAAAAGAAAAGACCACTCTGACCATTTCAAACCCCTGCAGCTTTAAGAGTAAGAGCTGACAAAAGCCACAGCTGTGCCCTTTGTATGATGTTGCTTAGAAGTGGCCAGAGAGAAGAGGGCTTTGGTGGCCCCCAAACCAGCAAAACCACTGGCAGTGTTCCTGTGGACTAACATAGGAGTAAAAGGCCACAGACAACTGAAAAAAGGAACCACTTAGAGGCTGGTGAGTCACTGCAAGGGACCAGCACATGGCTTGTCCTATGGGAAGTATTTGGAGTGCAGGGGGCAGGGGAGATGGGCCCACCCAGGGGAATATCAGGGCACAGCATGGACAGCTGATCTACTCTCCAATCAGCACAGGACCACTCAGTGGAGACTGGTAAGGAATTTAGAATTGCAGGGATGAAGTTTGCAGAAAACACTCAGCTCCAGACCAGAGTTTCCACACAACCCAGGTGTTTCAGACCTCATGAGACCTGGAAGTACATACAAGGTCAACCATTAAAACCCTAGCTGCACAAAAAGCCTTACCCAGGGAATCAACAGCAGTGAAGCAATTTAGCTTAGCCCAACTACAGGGCTTAAGTGCTGGTTCCCACAGGAAGTTTCCCCATTTTAGGAGTAAGCAAAGGACAACATATCAGTTCCAGTGAAGAATTTAAGTAGTGGGAACAACAAATAATCCAACATAGAAATGAAAGAAAAAACAAAATACCCACAGATCAGAGAAAAAGTTTGCTATTAAATAGTAAAGATCTAACACCACCAAAGAACACCTATAAAACCTAGAAGGGCCAGAAGCCCTCTGGGCTCCCAAGCCAGGGATGGGGAGGGTCTAGAGCCTCAGCCATGCCATGCCCCGACATCCACAACCAGCCCAGTGATGACCACTGAGCTGCTGCAGGAAGTGCCTGGGACCCCTTAGCCGGGGCATTAGGGAGCCAGTGGACTCAGCCACATCCACCTGACATCTGCAACCATCCCAGCAATGACCCAGCCGCCACTGGAAGCCCAGGGGTCTCCCCTATTGAAATGAGAGGGACCCTCAAGCTTCAATCATTCCCCCTTACCTTCCCCCACCTCCCACCCTATTTTTCACCCCCTTCCCTTCTCCTTCTCACCCCCAACTGCTCTGCAACATCTTAGAATTAGGCATGGAGCCAGAGGAAGCCAAACCCAGCTGCAACGAGGTTAGGAGCACACCAAAAACACCATTTTCATACGGGTAGCCCACCATAGCCACTGCAACTGCCACGGCTGCTGGAAAAGTGGCTAGTCTCTATAGCAGCAGTCACAGCCACCGTGCAGATGGCATGCCAGACTCTGAACTGCATCAACACAAGACAGGCACGGAGGGAGAAAAAAAAAAAAAAAAAAAAAAAAAAGAGGAGGTTCTCTGTCTCCACAAAGCACACTCCAGTGTAATGGAAGAAGCACCTGATTTATGATAAAGGGGAGGAGTTGATCACTCCTGTCTCAGCACCAGACAGATCATCTAGGCAACAAACCAACAGAGGAACAGTTAATCTATCAGATGGAAAGAACAAATCCATCATTATTAGAGGGAGTAGAAGGAGGAGTATGGGGGAAGATTGGATAGGGACATAAGGAATAAGTATGATTTGTAACAATGAATATGCTAATAAAAATAAATTTAAAAATTAACTTTGTGATCTGAAGGAAAGTTATAAAAACTTGGAAGTTATGAAACAAGAAATTAAAAATAAGATTAATACAATATACAGTTTAAAAAGGTTTGAGAAAAATAAAGAAAATCAGGGCCGGCCTGGTGGCGCACTTGGTAGAGTGCGGCACTTGGGAGCGCGGTGGCGCTCCCGCCGAGGGTTTGGATCCCATATAGAGACCGGTCCGCTCACTGGTTGAGCGTGGTGTGGGCGCGACACCGAGGGTTGCGATCCCATTGCCGGTCACGAAAAAAGACAAAAAGGAAAAAAATAAAAAAATAAAAAAAAATAAAGAAAATCAATAAAGTCAGAAAAGTGTGTTTAATTTAAACTTGTATAAAGTGGAATTATGACTTCATAAATTTGTGTTCATTTATTTTCAGAACAAATTTATTTGGAGGGAAGCCTGTCACTATATTACTTTATTGTGCCATCGTATTTTTAAAAATAATTTTTACTGTGATGTGATTGGTATAACATAAAATTTAGCCTGTACAATTCAATTGATTTAGTATATTTACAACAGTGAGCAACTGTCATCACTACTAAAAATTCCAACACATTTTTATTGTTTCAAAAAGCAATCCCATACCCATTAGCAATCATTCCTCATTGCCTCTCCCTCCAGCCCTTGATAATCACTGATACACTTTTTGCTTTATGGATTTATCTCTTTTGAACATTCAATATAATTGTATTTTACAATGTGTACCCTTTTGTGTGTGGTTTCTTTCACTTAGTGTAATGTTTTCAAAATTCATTCATGTTGTAGCATGTATCAGTATTTAATTATTTTTATGGTTGAATAATATTCCATTGCATAGATGCTTTACATTTTGATTGTCCATTCATCAGTTCATGGGCATTTGAGCTTTTTCTACTATTTTGCTATCCTGAATAATGTTTCTATAACCATTTGGAAACAATTTTTTGTGTGGACATAAGTTTTAATTTATCTTGTGTATATAGCTAAGAGTGAAATTGCTGGGTCATATGGTATCTTTATGTTTTAATAACTGCCAGACTGTTGTCCGAATTGAATGCATCATTTTACAGACCCTCAGGTGATGTAGGAGAGTTCTAATTTCTCCACATCCTCACCAACTCTTGTTATTGTCCATCTTTTGGATTATAGTCAACTAATGAATGTGAAATATTATCTAATTATGGTTTTGTTTGCATTCCTTAATAATGTTCAGCATTTTAGTTGCCATTTTTATATCTTCTTTACGGAAATTTCTGTTAAGATCCTTGCCCGATATTCAATTTAATTGTTTGTATTTTTATTATTGAATTATCAGTGTTCTTTATATATTCCAGATACGAGACTCTTTTCAGATTTATGATTTGCAAATATTTTCTTCTATTCTATGGGTTGTCCTTTCAATTTCTTCATAGTGTCCTTTAAAGATAGCAAGCTTTTAATTTTAATCAAGTTGAATTTACACATTTTTTTCTTGGTTGTGATTTTGTTTTCATATGTAAGAAACCATTATGTAACAAGGTTATGAATGTTTAGACCTATGTTTTTCTTTAAAGGTTTTATAGTTTGGGCTCTTGTCTTTAGGTCTTTGACCCATTTTCAGTTAATTATTGTACATGGTATGAGGTAAGAGTCCATCTTGTTCTTTTTCATGTGGATATTAAGTTGTCCCAGTACTATTTGTTGAAAATACTGTTCTTTACTCATCACATGATCTTAGCATCCTTGAAGGAGATCAATTGACCAATCTTTGATGCATGAGTTTGTATCTGGACTCTCAATCCCATTCCATTGATATATATTTCTATTCAATACACACTCTTGATTATTATTGATTTGTAGTAATATTTGAAATTACAAATAAAATAGTAAGAGTCCTCCAACTCTCTTCTTTTACAAGATTGCTCTGGCTATTATCAATCTCTTAAGTTTCCACATAAATATTAAAATCAGCTTATCAATTTTTTCAGAAAAGGCAACTTGAATGTTACTAGAGATTGTGTTGAATCTGCATACCAATTTGTGGAGTACTGTCATCTTAATAATATTAACTCTTCCAATCTATGAATGTCTTTCCATTTGCCTAGGTTTTCGTAACTAATTTCAATAATGTTTTATTTTTAGTGCAAAATTCTTACACTTTTGTTATATTTATCCATAAGGATTTTATTTTATTTTTTAGTGCTATTGTAAATAAAATTGTTTTCTTAATTTCGTTTTTAGATTGGTCATTGCTGGTGTGCAGAAATACATCTATATTTTCTCTGCTGAATTTGTATCCTGCAAACTTACAGAACTTATTTATTAACTCTACTAGTATTCTTGTGGATTATTTAGGATTTTCTATATAACTATTCTCTATATAACAAGATCATCTTGACTGTAAATAGAGATACTTGCCCTTCTTCATTTCCTGTGGAGTATAAAGCAAATATATTTCACAGGGCCTAGTTTCTTGTAATTTCAGGTTAAGCCTAACTTCTTAAAAGTACATATAAAATTGTTAACCCTGCAAAAGACAGGAAATTTTCTCCAGGCCAGTCTCTGTTGTAAGATAAAGAATTGTAGCACAGCAAGGTTGCTGGCTCAAGGACAGACAAGTTACTGATTAATATTTGAAGATACTTGGAAATTGTTGGGGGAGAGAGAATGTTTGCTAAGATCAAGCTTTTGTTGGTGGCTCAACTTAACATTTTGCAAATTGCATTATGGAATGTCACCTTGCTTGTTACCAGCCTCTATTGTTAAACTATTACCCCACCTGTGTTCTTTTTCTGTAACTTTCTGGTCTGGAAAATAAATGTGGGAAGAGAACCCCAATTTGTGGTTAATTTCCCAAAGGAAGGATTGCCTTGCTCTTGAGGGTTCTGGGAAATTAACCCCTTTGGCGCTTCTAACTGCTCGGAAGAGATTGGCTTTGAGTAATCCTTTTGTGACTCTGTCCCCCAGGGGAAAAGAGGTGAAAGATCCATGGGAAGCAAAGCAACAATTTCCATTGTGTCTGAATTTTTCTTTTCTTTCCTAATTGCTCTGGTTATAACTTCCAGTACAATGTGGAACAGGTGAAAGTGCACATCCTCGTCTTGCTAGTAATGTTAAGGGGAATGTTTTCAGCTTTTCACCATTAATTTTATATTGTGAGGTGAGGGTTTTTATAGATTCCCTTTATCAGGTCGAAGACATTCTTTTCTGTTCCAACTTTGTTGATCATTTTTATCATGAGGGGTTGTATTCTGTTAAATGCTTTTTCTGCATCTATTGAGATAGTCTGATCATGTGTGTTTTGTTTTGTTTTTCTACTTTAATGGTGAATGGATTGATAGTCATACATTGAACAGAACTTACATTCTTAGACTTAATCCCACTTGGTCACAGGCCTAATCATTTTTACATATTGCTACATTCAGTTTTATAGTATTTTGTTGAGGATTTTTGTATGCACATTCATAAAGGATATTGGTCTCTAGTTTTCTTTTCTTGTGATGCCCTTGTCTGATTTTTTTCTAACCAGGATGATACTGGCTTCATAGAATGAGTTGAGATGGGTTCCCTCCTCTTTATGTCTTTGGAAAAAGTTCTAATGTGTATGTGTCAATTCATCTTTAAGAATATGGTGTAATTAACCAGTAAAGCCATTGCTCCTGAATTTTTTGTTGTGGATTTTCAAAAAATTATTAATTCAATATTTTTTATTTTTTATAGGTCGATTCAGATTTTTAATTTTTTCTTGAGCTAGTTTTAGTAGTTGTATCTGTCTAGGAATTAATTTATCTAGATTATCTAACTTTTTGCATACAGTTGTTCATAGTATTCTCTTATAATCCAGTTTGTAATAATGTCTTCACTTTTACTCCTTATTTTTCTAATTTGAAGCTTCTATCTTTTTTCTTGGCCATCCTTGTAGAAATTTGAATCACTGTTATAAGGGTGAAATTTTAAAAACTCTCCCTTAATATTGAGGAGAACAAAAATTCACAAAATGGTTAAGGTGAGTGGTATGGAAGAAATGGAAAATACATAGAATGTATATTTGATTATTTTCTTTTCCAAAATTAAAATTACCACTAAAAAATAAAATTACTGTCTTTGATCTAGAAAAAAAAAAAAACTTCCCTGAGATAAAGAATAACTGAAATTGTAAATTTAAGGAGTTTACCTATACTAGGTAGAACCAACAACAAAAAAATAAATATATTAATAAATATTTAATATATCTCGACAATGTGACAAATTCTTACCTAATTTATCAGCAATAAGTTAAGCTACATCTCACTTAGTTTCCACAATAACTCTGTGAAGTAGGAATATTTTCTTTCATATCTTATGGACAAGAAAATGGAAGTACAAAAGAACCTTTGCTATGGTCAGAAAGTTAGTATAAAGCATTACCAGGATTTTAATAAATAGATATCTTTCTCCATTGCTCTTGCTTTACCAAATAAAGCATTCCACTTGCGATTCTTACCTAACATTTGTTAAGATTTCATTTGCATAGCATTTTGTTCAAAAGTTTATAGAAAAATAGGATTAAAAGATAATATGAATATCTCCATAAATTTTTTTGAAGACCCCTCAGATGTGAAATGAATTATTCAGCAAGCTGATGGGTTGTACTAGTAATCTCTGGCATTGATTTCTGATTACATATAACCACAACTTTATATCAATTGAATTCAATAAAAAGCAATTGCTTTCCTTCTTTTTTCTAACTTATGATAAAAGTATAAGACCAAGATGCTCAATTGAATTTGTGCTGTCTATTGTAATGCTGTTATTCAATGTGAATGATGATAACACTGTACATCTACTAAGGATATACACTGTTTTCCATCTTTCGGTTTATGCAATTTACATCACAATCAAGCACCTATATATGTAAGTTTAGTCCCAAACTATAACTTGGGAGGATTGAGACAAATACTGCATCTAAGGAGACCACAGTATTTTTCTCATAAAAGGATGACTTTCTCACCCTTGGCTAGCCCCTTTCTAACTAAGGAATCTTAATGAGATTACATGCATAACATCTCTGGAAAAGGCCACACAGCAAAATAGGGTCAAATAAACAAAATGACGTATGAGTTGCTGGAGAAATGCCTGGGTGAGAGGAATAGATAAGTGATCGTGAGATGTCACATAATCAGTGTTTAAGAGGTGTGGTAGTCATGCTGTGGGCCTTTAGCAGAGGTTGAAGAAAGTAGTAGGATTCTGGAGTGTCACAGTTAAGTGCTATTTCCCTCAAATGGTATCCCCCTCCTCTTTTAATTGTAGTGTTGAGTTAATTGTCTTCTTAAGAATGTAAACTTTGGGACCAGGTTGTGTGGGTGTGATTGGTAGTTTAGTCCTTAGTAGCTGGGTGACTTAACCACTCTATGCCTTGATTTTTTCATTTACAAAAGGTTGCTGTGGTGCTTAAATAATTCAAATATGTAAAGTGGTTAGAACAGCGACTGCACAGAGCAGGTTCCTAGTAATGTTAATGTTATTATGGCTACGGGTATCTCAAAGCTAGGTTTCTTTAAAGCCACTTGCCAACTAATCTCCAACAAGGTATTAGCTGTTTCAGTTAAGGTGTTTATACTTAAGGGTATTAAAATTTAATTAGGTGACTCCTGAAGGTTAGCCAACCTTCAAAGCAGAAGGGGTAAGACATCTAATTGTGGAATTTCAGACATTTGTATCAGGCCCCAGAAGAGGGAAGGGACTGGTGGCTATTTTACTATATTTTATTGCTGGAACTGACACCCCTCGAATTACTGTGTATGGGCAAATGTTTTCTCCATCTGTCTGTAATCGGGATACAGAACAGGGAATCAAAAGAGAAAACAAAACCTAAACTCATGGGAGGAAAAGGGCACAGACTGAAGAAAGAACAGAGAGAGTTTCATGACCATAGTGCTGTGTTTTGCATCCTCACGCTGCTTGATGGAATGAAGTTGTGATGTTCTTCAAATTGTGTGGAAATGGACTTGATTTGTGTTTTACGTGGCTTCTACACAATTCTACTTTTAAATACAGGATGGGAATGACTCAAGTCTCTGCTAAGTCTGTTTGTAGAGCAGACACTTGATGGAATTATCTGAGTAAGAGATGTGTGCATGTTCATAATGATCCCCGTGACCTCAACTTCCTCCAGTAATTTTATATTTGTAAGAAAACTACACTAACCCATGAGAATAATCAACCACACAAACATTAAGACAGTGAAAACACTTTAAGAATATAGTATAACTTTTATTCCTTCCATATATGTAGAATTACAAATCTGTGTCAGCTGAATGCTGTAGGATGCATTAAAAGAAATCAGAAGGAAAGACAGGAAAAAAAGGAAGGAAGGAAAAGAAAAAAAATACTGAAAATACAAAACTTCTTCAAATAAAATAATAAAACTAGAACGTTTGAAGAGGGGATATGTTACTTTTAAGCTCTGTTCAGATACCATGCACTTTACCAGAGGCAATGACTAAGGTTGGGAGGATCAGATGGGTGGAATCTTGACTGCTTTTCTTTGGCCCTGGAGAAGCAAAGGTCATGCTCAATTCCTCTGAGTTATTTCCTGCCAGTTTTCTCCTTATATATGAACCATTTTGCTCAAGATACTTCCCTCTAAAAGGATTTTGAATAACCTCCACTGGCTTGCTGTTGCTCCCCTGCTTACCCCTTCTTGAAATCCTGCAAGATGCAAGCTGGTGTACACACCTCCAACTGCGTAGACTGCTACGCTATTCTTAAATGTTTTCGGGAAGCTGAATTAAGCCTGTTTGTTCTTGTAAGAATTACCTGTTACAACACTCCTAATTAGCTTACTGACTATTTGGAGAAAGCTCTCCTGGTTTCTCTGTGCCTGGTCGTTCTTGAGTGAGCTACTTCTGAAATGAATGTGTTCTTTATAATGATGAGGTCATTTTTACACTTATTAGTCTTTAAAGCAAGCTGTTTTTTATAGAACAAAGTTGGATTTGAGAGAGAGGAGGAGAGAGAGAGAGAGAGAGAAGATGACCGATAGAAAGAAAAAGAAGTCTTTGTGTGTGTGTGTCTACGTATTTTATTAAAAGTTTTAGTGGCCGCTCCAAGAGCAAGGTGTCTGTGCCTTTAATCATTTTCATTTTAAAAACAGAGCCTTATATTTCCACATCTTCAGCTGTCCCAGAGGGCAGCTAGGCCAACTTTAACAACAATAATTTCTCTTTATGACAGGACTAGTGCTGCCCCAGGTCTTCAGAACTGCCTAAAATGTCTGGAAAAGTAGATAATGAAGAGGATATTAGAATTGTAAACAAGAACAATTTTGTAATAAAAACCATATATTTTCTCCATTGGACTTTGGGCTTAATACTGCAGCAGCAAAAGTGTCACAAGTCATAATTTGTTGACGGCTCCTGAGCATTAGTTATAGTCAGAGCGTGTGCATAAAGGGCAAGTCCTCCTGGCATCCCATTAAAGAAGATCTTGGATGGGTAATTGCAATTTAGTTGTTCTAATGTGTCTCTTTCATTTAATTTTTTATTGTGCCATCTGACGAAAAGAACTTGTGTATTACAACTTCCAAGCCTGCTCACAAGAGACTTTTGCCCCAGTGCAGAGGTATTTTGTACAAGCTTAAAGGATTTATTAATATTGAATATGAAGGGATTACCCTAATAAAAAAAGGGATCCCTGTCCAGCTCTCCACTAACTTCAAAAGATTTAGGAAGAACGCAGACAGAAGTACTGAAAAAAGAGCATTCTCTCTCTTTCCTATTCTGTTTTTCTAGCAGCCAGCACATCCTTGCTTCCATCTATTCTTCCTTTTTGCTGGCAGAGTTTATGAGTCTGATACAATGGACTAAGAAACCGTATATTTTCTCCAAGAAACAGAGTGCTGTTCTTTGTTTGTCTGCAAGAAATGTGGGGCAGAGTGTAAAATGTAAGCATTATGGTCCGTTAATATCATAAACAAGGCTTTCGTCTTGTCTTGCGGGGCACAGAAGTTGAGAAAGTTCATCCCATGCCTAACCTTTTGTTTTTCTGTCCCCCTTTGTTGTCCTAGTGCACGCAGAAGAAATCTGAACACATAATCCTAAAAACACAGCAGTTGCCACTAGTGTGGTTTTTGTTTGCATTTCATATCTGGTTTTATTATACTCAATGGCCTATATTTCATAATCTATTCCCTGAATTTAGTTATGCAAGAGAAACAATGATGCCTTAAGCCTTTCAATTTCTATTGAGATCTCTCCCCATTGAAGGTAATAATGATACTATTTATGTTTTCAACTAACCAAAACTTAGTGTCACATTTGGATAATTTTCTTCTCAGGACTGGTGGTGATGTAATAGCATATGTTTCAGAAAAGACAAACTTCCTATGAAGACTAGAGTAAGATCCCAAATACTTTAATTTTTTTTTTTTCCTTTTTGTCTTTTTCTGTGTCCGGCAACGGATTGCAACCCTCAGTGTCACACCCGTACCGGACCGGGACCAGCAACGGGATCGCAACCCTCGGTGTTGCTCCCGCGCCTTGCTCAGCCAGTGAGCGGGAACCGGTCTGTATGTGGGATCCGAACCCTCGGTGGGAGCGCTGCCATGCTTCCCAAGTGGCGCACTACAGCAGTGCGCCACTGGGCCGGCCCAAAATACTTTAATTTTGAAGTGAAGAGAGAAGGCACATCGTGTTTTAAGAACTCTTTAAATATTACGATTTTAAAAATAAGGGCAGAAACCTTTTATCTGCGGGCCGGCCTGGTGGCGCACTGCTACAGTGCGCCACTTGGGAAGTGCGGCGGCGCTCCCGCCGAGGGTTCGGATCCCACATGCGGACAGGTTCCCGCTCACTGGCTGAGCGAGGAGCGGGGGCAACACCGAGGGTTGCGATCCCGTTGCTGGTCCCGGTCCGGTACGGGCGTGACACTGAGGGTTGCGATCCATTGCCGGTCACGAAAAAAGACAAAAAGACAAAAAAAAAAAAAAAAAGAAACCTTTTATCTGCATCTATGAGCATCTAATTCCCTTTTTGCAGCTAGGATGTGAAGGGAATCAGCCTCATCTCTGCGGTATGATTGGAGGTAGGGGTGGTGGCTTTCAGATGAGCTGGAGTAGTGAGATCCGATTCTCAGACAGAGCTCACTGGGGCTTGATACAAACTGAAAGGCAAAAATAGGATCTTCTATTATTTAGGCACCTGTCCAGAGGTTGGAGGAAAAAAAAAAAAAAAAAAAAAAAAAAAACTTCCTTGTGATGATGTGTAGATTTAGCCTGACAGAGCAGAGATAACCACCTTGCCTTCTGTGTCTAATATGATGTGAATGGGGGCAGAAATAATGAGTATTACATTGTATTTTTCATGTAAAAGCCTGAGAAACAAAACGTCCTGAACACTGGCAGTGATTCTAGTCATTTTCAAATGAAAAGGGCTATTTGTTTCCAAATTACAGCAGCTACTGGAATGCATACGTTTATGGCTCAGAAATCCTCATTTTGTGAAGTAAAATTACCTTTCAGTAATTTAGTCACTGCAGGCTTTCTCCCGCTGACTGGTCAGAAGCTATCAGATAGCTTGCAGCTGCAGGCTGAAGCCCGACCATTTTTTTTTTCTAGGACAGGCAGTTAGTTAGTAGAGCCATCAGTGCGGCATCTGTCATCCTGCTAGGCCCAAATTGTTTTCTATGATGGATGTCACAGTCTGTATGATCAAAATAGAAGCCCTGCTGCTTTTAATTGCAAAATCGGAGTACTTGCACATTTGTTATTATGCCGAGGTTATTACCTCACACAAAATGAATTAACAGGTGAAAATAATTGATGAGAGGAGTCTAGGGATTTTTAGCCTCTTCAAAGAGACTTTGTAATTATGGCATAATGAATGTTCTGAGACATATCTGTGGGGGGCAGCATGAGACCACCAAAGATCTCTTCAGATTGATGATAAATTCTACTGAATTCTACTATAATACTACTTAAATTTACTTAGCAATTAGTTTAATGGGCCCACATGATTCATGATAACATACTGAGAATTTTTAAATAAGTTTGTTATATCAATCTATAAATTAAGCTACTTACCTCAGCTTTCTTCCCAAGGTGATGGAAGATGTTAACGAATCAGACTTTCTGAAACAAAGATGATATGGGATAGGGGTTTGGGGTTCAGAAAAGCCTAACTAAATGCAGCTGGAGTCTCCCATAATTTTTCTTCTCCTTTTAATTCCTCTCAATAGTTTGTGAAAAGAGCCTCATCAAATTTTGTCCAAATATAGTTTTAAGTGTTTTCCAGTACACGAAGACTCTGTATTTGTCCTGAAGTGTATGGTTTAGATATTTTGCAAGCTGAAGTAATTGCTCTTGGCTTTCTGACTACTCTTCCATTCAGACTTGGTCATATTTCAAATTCATTCAGCCTTTGAGTGCATCCAGAGTGATGGAGTCCAGCCATCTTTCCCTTTCCTTGTGACATCCTGAGATTGCACGGGGGAATCTCTGTCACCACGAACTCGCTTACCATGGCTTCAGAGCAAAGAAGGCACTTTCCCTACATTAGCCCAGTGCAGCCAACATGCTGGTGCGGAACACTAGCTATAAGACGGTCAACTTAAAAGTTGCAAGGGTGGTAAAATATTACTAGGTACAAACAGGAACCATTTAAATAAAAAAAAAAAATCCCTACAATGGAACAAACTATAAGCATGCTTCTTTTCCATAACCACTTATTAGTCACATACTATACATTTAAATCTCAAGGTGACCCTTTAATTAGCAAGAGCTAAAAAACGAAATTAATTGTCAGCACAGTTATGAGAAGTATACATAAAGGAAATCTCAAGACTTGAGATAAAGATAGTTTTTAGTTAAAAGTGGAGAAGAGAAAGAGAAAAGGGAAACAGAACTATAAGTTTTGAGGAAATACAGACTTAAATATGAGTCACTTGTTAAAAACATCTATATTCATTTCTTAAGTGACAGGAAGCTTTATCACAGATTCTAACTAAACTGATTAATCCATATTTCTAAAAAGACATGCATTATTTACCACTGCTCTTGTTCTTTTTGTCACACGCACAAAACATATCACGCACACTTTCCTACCTCAAAAGTTCTAACATCTTTGTCAAGAATGTCTTCTA
Source organism: Galeopterus variegatus (assembly GCF_000696425.1). Taxonomy (NCBI): domain Eukaryota; kingdom Metazoa; phylum Chordata; class Mammalia; order Dermoptera; family Cynocephalidae; genus Galeopterus; species Galeopterus variegatus. Next base: position 37,950 of record NW_007729549.1, on the reverse strand, counting down.
TCAGGTAGTTTTTAATTTTTGTTATTTTGGTCCTGAGTTTAAATGAAATGCATAGTTGAGGCATGTAGTTGATAGTGAGGTGACTCTTTTTACATTTTTTTATGTATGTAATCCTTTTCTGATTTACTGTCAGAATTTTGGTATTTAAGAGTATATAATATCAAAGGGTCTCAATAACAGGAAGAAAAAATACATACAAAGAAAACATAATGAATGCCAGGCAAGCAATGGATCGTCCCACATGTGAAGCGAACTGTGGTAACTCATCTTGGGCCACATGTCACTTGCTGAGGCATTTTTCATAAACCTTCACACGCCTGCATTTATCTTCAGTACAAACCCCAAGATGAATTCTCCGAAGACATTAACAATAGATAAATGCTTTTTAAACAAAATAGTCTATGCTAAAAATCTGTTGCAAAGGTAGGAGGGTGTTATACAATCAGACTTCCATTGTGTCATAAACCATTACACCATTCTGTGATATCACTCTATTGTTCGGTCTTAGCTTTAATGGAAAGCAAAATGACCTAAAATTCAGAGGTTGATGCTGTAAAATTTTGATACCTGTTTCATTTAGATTATATTGGATTATTGTTATGAAACACCATGGAAAACACTCAAGGGATTCCAACTTGAACAGAAAAACTGCAGGTGAAAAATTGAATTTCTAAAAAAAATCATGTTAATAAAGGTCAGATACAATTTTTTGAAATATGATCATTAAAGATATTTCAATATCCTATTCATAACACCAACCAAAGAGCAATACATACACGTTTTAAATTTTACAGACACAAATAGACATGCCTTTTGCAGAAATGAAGAACACAGGGACTGGGTGTGCTTTATGACAAATGACACATGCATAGAGTACAGTATAACTGACTCTAAAGCAAATTCAGATGCTTCCTTCTTGTCTCTTCTTTTTATTTTGTATGTAATATGTACAGAAGTACAAATGTTTAAACTGTGCCTAGTGACTACAAACAAGAAGCATCCAATGCAGTGTGTATATTTACTGAGGAAATTGTGTTTCAGATGAGAAAATCTGATGTCCTTTTTAACGACTATAGAATGTGAAGTAGTCACAATAGGGAAAAGGGTATTTGTTTTATTCATGGGTGATTGTGAAATAATTCTTGTGTGTCATAGGGGATGATGAGCTCATGAAATCTGAATCACTGACTTACCAGACAGATGTATTTCCAGGAAAGGAAAAGTTTTTTGTTGATAATTTAATGAGAATGCAAATAAATTCTTTGATGATGCTAGAATTTTGGTAGTATTAGTCTGCTGCTAGCATGCTATGAATTCTGTGTAATTAAATAGAATTGAATTTTGGACCTGGCTTTATGTAGATGGCTCTGGTTTCTGAGTGATATTCCATTCAAACACCTCACTCTGATGTATTGCATTAATAGATCATCAGAAGCAGTTGTCATCCCAATGATGTATTAGTGTAATACACGAGAATAAGACTCGCTGATGATGTATTTAGTACTCACAAGGTGGCAGTGTCCAAAGAAGAAACGGGCCCAGTAATGAAGCCATTACAATTACAGGATGAAGTCAGTCAGTGTGCAGCATTTGACAAGCTTTTCTGGGGTGCTGTGTGGGTGTATTGTTGCTAAAGTTACTCTTAGGACACTGTTGCTAGTGCAATGGGAACAGCATTATTATCCCTATTTTAAACAATTTCCGGTGGTGAACTACAAGATAATATACATACATGTCTAATTACCATACAACATTTTAGTACATGTCAATGGCTATACTGGCAAAAAGCATTGTGTATTGTTAGTACTGTCCTCTGGAAAAAAAAAAAATCTCTCTTAAGCAGGATTTCATGGGAAAATACTCAAATATATTACTGTAACAGCAGTTTTCCAACTGATGGTTTATGCCAAAGGGGAAGCTTTTGCTAGTAAGTGTCTACATGCCACCAATCATGGGTATGGCTTCTGGCACTAGCTAGAGAAGCAGATACTTTAAGTAAAACATTCAACTTAGGTCTCACTGTCATACATTTTCTGCTAATAGAGCTTGCAACACCTACTATAAATGTAGATGAATTAGAGACTCCCAGTGACCTCTATCTACCTCCCGCTGTGCTTTTTCTAAAAGGGTAAAAGACAGACTTTTAAATGTTTATAACATGGGGCTAAAAAGGCTTTTTTATGCAATGGAATAGCAGTTACTGTTCACCTTCTTATAGCAGCTGATTACATCATAAATAAAACAGTAGGGCTAATCATCCCAGCTGCAGAATGGATGCATCCAGATAGCAGCCGAAAAGTACCAGTGAGAGATCAGGAGTTTTCCTCCCAGGGCCTGGGCCTGTAAAGATTGGGGGTGCTGTAAGGTCTGTGTGCCCGCAGTTTGGAAAAGAGGATAAGGGGAGAAAACAGAGAAGGAAGTGGAGGTGATAGCTTGTTCATAGCATTCCTTCCTTGGAAGTTTAGTAATTGAAGAAAAGCATTGTTTGAGAGAAATTTCCTGATCCCTTGGACAGGAAGGCAAAGCAGTAGTGGAGGGGAAGGGTTAACCACAGAGACAGGGAGATGCAGAAGCAGCACAAGTTCTCATTTTCCTAGTGAGGCTGGTAGTGACTTTCTTACACTGTATTACATAACCGAGTTTAGAGCAGGAGACTAAATTTGGAGGAGGAAGGGGGGGAGTATATTTATTAATAGTATTTCTACTTTCTGATATATCTTATATCATAATTATTGCTTAAATTTGGGACAGAAAAATCACTTTATGATTTTCGAATAACAAATAGGAACTCTTTCAGTGGACCCCTTTAACCCTCTTTATTTTGTCTGAAGGCTTAGAAAATGTTATGGAAAAAATGTACAGCCTGCTTTAAATTGAGAAGAAAAATTATTTTGAAATGCTTAATATATCTAATCCATTTTAAGAATAATTATTTAATGTAATGTCTATTAAAATATGTGTTTTGCAAAATGTCTACTGATTTTCCAAACTATTAACCCCCTATACTCAGTTATATTCTAAACTTGTTAGTAAGCAGTGTTACTAACAAGTTTAGAATATAACTGAGTATATCTAATCCATTTTAATAATAATTATTTAATGTAATGTCTGTTAAAGTATGTGTTTTGCAAAATGTTTACTGATTTTCCAAACTATTAATCCCCTATACTAGAAATATGTACTTGAACGCAAGGTTGAATACATGTAAGGTAAATTTATAAAATATATTTTTAGGTCCACAAAACATGAAAAGAAATGTCATGAAAGTAAATTTAAGGTTATTACACTATAATTGACCCGCAATTATTTTTATAAAATATAAAAATGATTTTTTCACATTAAGTCGATGTAGTTCTGTCATGCATTAAAATATATATAGGCATTTTTATTTTTGCCTCAAACATGTTTGCATAGAACAGATTTAATTACTTGTCAGTTTAAATAGTCTTTACATTAAAATGTACATAATTTAGTGAATATTTGTTATAGATTACCAAATTATTAAGGAGTGTGCATTACCATGTTTGCATAAAGTTAAGCAGCAGTGCTACCAATATTTACAAGGAAAACCTTAGGGGTCTTCTTTGCCTTAGGTAGTAAAAACATGACTTAGACCTTGCCCCAGACTCCTTGTCTTTGTCCTTCCTTTCTTTCCTCCCTCTCTTCCTCACCTCCACTCCCTTTGCTTTCCCTCCTTCCTTTCCTTCCTTCTTATCTTTCTTTTTATTATTCCTTTTTTTTTTTTTTTTGGTTTAGTAAATTTAACAACAGCTATATAAAAAAGAAAATGTTATGAAAACAGCAATGGAGAAAGAAAGTTAGAGGGACAGAAAGATACAGTGTCACTTTCACCCTGTGATAATGTGGAAACAATTTTAAGAATTGCAGTATTTCTAAAATACTACATAGTCGTGAGAGGGTTTGTTAATGATATTTCCATATGTTATATTTTCCTATATACAAGCCCAAATCATAGTAAATGGGGAACAAAGATATAAATTAATTATAAAATTACTGGTAGGAAAATCCACCACAGCAGAACTCTAATGCTGTGAGAAAAGCATTCAATAAGAGACCAAACTTGGGGATGCAAAAAACAAACAAACAAACAAACAAAAAGACTAAGCTAAGCTTGTTGAAAAGTTGAGGTATTTAAAGCTTTTATTCTAATAGCACAAACACATTTATTCTAAGTATATTTCCAATATTTTAAGTAGTAATATAAAAGAGAGCTACAAAAATTTTGTTTTAAACTATAGTAAATTAAAAAATAGAAGAGACAGTCATAACAGAAAAATGAATTCTGACCTTTTGAACATCATGCTGCATTCAATGGCATCTAAGGTAGCATTAAATCTTAACTTGTGCAAGATATATTGTCTAAGAAGTAACAGGAACCAGAAAATTCAGAATTCTCATAAATATTGCAGGAGGTAAACACTGATCAAAGTCATCCCAAAGCGTTTGGGGTTTTAAAAAAAATATTACTTTGAATTATAAACAAGTCAAATATACTATATCATATATCTCTCATATTTTATTCTAAGTAAAAACTGTTTAATCACACAAGCATCTGCATTACTGGAGTAAAAGACTGTATTGTTATCTAAAGGTGAAGCAAGAGGGGTATGTTCCCTTGCACTCAAGTGAAACAAACATGAAAACCTGGTTTAGCAAAGCACAAAGCTGCCAGTTGTTAATACAAAAAGTTCTGCATCACTTAAAAGTTCTTTATCAGCCTGTTAGCAAAGGTTTTCTAAAATTCAGACTAGTGTTTGGACTGACTGTTTGATGGTGGCATTTCTTGGTTTAACTAGTTTTGACACCTAATTGTCTCCATGGGCTTTTACTTATAAATCCATCCCATTGTACCTCACTAGTTTAACAGTTATAATTCTGGTTTACCATGTAATATGTGGCAGTTTTGTGATAACCAACCCTATGTATTAATCTTACTTTCCTTCCCATACCTTGTCTTCCTTTGTTTCTGAATTCTTTCCTTCCTCTCCAGTATCTACTTATTCTTTGAATCTCTCTCAATTTCTATAGGAAGTGGTCTAGGCTCCTCTCTTCTTTCAGCTGCATAAATGTTGCCTTTTCACTTGATGGTAATTCTCCTCATTGCTTTTACCCATCTTTTCAGTCTGTGTGATCATCTCATTCTGGAAGCGACTATTTCTTTTACTTTTTATGTGAGGAGTTATTTTTTTCCATTACTAGCCTTCACCTTCACAGATATAAAAACCTAATTGTGCACTGTGGTACAAATGGAATCTGAAATTATCAAGTGCAAAATTACCATTAAAAAATCATAAGACAACAAACAATAGGGCTTTTATGTGATTTTTGTAATTGCATGAAACTAGTTACTCTGGCAATAATTGTTTGTGCTTCATTAACATGCAAAATGGTTTTATAGGCTAACCCACACACAAAAGAAACCGTTTTTGATGAGAAGTGTGCTTTGTTTAATGTTAGACACCATTGTATTTGCTTTCCTAATATAACAGTTCTAATTAGTACCTAGCACTCATCCTGAGTTTTTCAGCTTGAACACTCTGAAGGTGACAATTGAGTCACAATTCTATGGCACTCTTTGTCAGTACCTGTCAAAATATAGCTAAGCCTTTAGGAGTTGTGATCTAAATACTGTAAAAAAAAGTTAATAGTCCAGAAACAGTATGTCCTAGGTAATTTCAAAAATTAAAATTGCATATTAGCCCTTGCTTAAAAGCATAATATAATTAATGCTAGCCCATTTAATGTGGCCCTAAGAAAACCAGATTTATCCTACTCACTTCTTAGCAGTGTTTTTATCATCTGACCTTTGTCTATGTGCCTGATTCATTTGATTTCACTTGCTTGGTGAAGTAGCACAGGTGGAAGAATAGCAACAGATTAAATCAGTTAATATGCACGTGCACACTTTTCAAATGTAATTGACTGTTCATCTTAAAATCATAGAAAATAGTTTTTAATTGCACTGAAGAAGTAAGTGCAATTTAAAAAAAATTAGGCTAGACTTCATGAACCTAACCATCACAAAGCGTCCCAATTTGGTCCTACTGCGAGAAAGCATGCAGGTCTCCACTTGGGCCTGCCTCTAGTTGGGAGAGAACCATATTCAAAACATGGGAGAGGATTTCTCAGCTGTTGTTGAACCCCATGTCTTTCCTAACATGGGAATGAAACTAGAAGAATGCAGGCTGTGGAGGACTAAGTTTATTACGAGAATGCTGTCATTTGTGGGTCTGGACCATCAAAAATATATCAAATGTAAGACTTTTGAGCAAATGACAGGAAAAGTAGACTGGTTTAATATTTTACCTCTGATTGGACTCGTAAGAATTATGTGACCACTTTCTTTTGGGGAGAAGTAAGATGAGATTGATTTTTTTTTTTTCAAAATTTCTGATTTTGTTTATAAAGACATTCCATGTAACTTAGGTTTTGTCTAAAAAGTCAATGAATTTGCTCATTTTTCCAAACTGATTCACCAAGTTAGTAATCTTCCTATTTTAGTTGGAGCTGACTAGTTCACCAGAAAACATCACAGATTTAGGAAAATAATTACTAGAGTACTATTGTTTCAGTTTGTTTCTCATTAGAATCCAACACAAATGGCTTATATCAATACCATATAATAATTTAATAATGGAAAATAAAATAAACTAAAAGCAAATATATTATTATCAACATAATTCTGTATCACTTGGATGCTTAGATTCTGGATCATCTATGATGAAATATTTCAGAAAATCCTATGATATATGTGTGAGTTTTAAAGACACTCACTCACCTGTGTTCAGGAAGAATTTGAATTGGTAGTGCCTTGAGTGAAGTTTCTGCATAAAAGACTTGCTAGTCTCTTTTTCCTCCAAAATACTATTAAAGTCAAATCCCATCTTTCCATATCAGTGCCTCACGCTGCAACTCATATTTATTTTTCTGTCAGCTTGAAGTCATCTCTAATTTCTTAAGTTTTATAATTCAAATGACACATGATGAAAAGAAAATTTCTTATCTCCCTCTTTGATATATTTGGCTTAAATAACTACTGAAAAATGTCTGCGGACTTATAATTTTTAACTATGAAGAACTTAAAATTGACAACTAAAATGAATTATTTTGGCTTATTTATTCTGGAGTGAAAATTAGTGAGCTAAAGTTATGATGGATGAGAAAATAGACATACAATGATAGATTTCATTGATCAAAAAGTCATAAGTGATCTTGAGAGTCTTTCATCCACCTCCCAATGAAGGTACTTATAGATTGTAGCTTTTTGGATAAGAGTCATTAAGCTTCTGTTTGTAAACATTCAATAACTGGCAATCCATTACTCTACTCCACAGAATTCTTTCACTGTAAGCACAGAAAAAGATGGAAAGTATTTTCTTAAAGATTTGTTTTGTGCCTTTACTCATATTTATCCTAGTTCTCCTTAGAGATATAGAACAAATTTACCTGTAAAAGAAGTTCCTCTAAATATTTTAAAGTATCATCCAACAATGTCATAAAATTATCTTCATCCTGCTAAACAGTTTTCATCATAATATAAGGCTTCAAGACCCTGCTTTACCCTTTTCTTCTACATGTTCTCTAGTTTCACCACCTCTCTTAAAAGGTGGCGCCCAAAATATCTGTCTCTCATCCTCTGTCTATCTCAGTCTCTCCATTATCTTTCTATCTACTTTTAATAGGCTTGCTATGTTCAGAGTGAAAGATCTGAGTTCAGAGTAATGCATTAAATCACAATCTTGACCCTCAAGTAGTTTAGAAGTCACTAACAAAGAAAGACAAGTAAAAAAACTTTGCTTCTTAATTACAGTTGTGAGCAATAGTCTGTTGGATGAATTAAAAGAAGAGACTCAATTTAATAGAAGTGAGTAAAAAGTTCAGGGAAATTTTTCTAACAAAAAATAATTTGTTTTGGAACTGAATAATGTAAGAATTGAATGTAGAAGACTATGTATTGGGGTTTTGGTATTGCAGAAAGAAAATCTGATTTGGGCACACTATCTATTGTATATATTAGATATCGATCATGTTACCCACACTCACATTTTTATGATGACTAATTTTCCGTCATGACAGGATAGACTTATATCCCCAGTAGCCCACAGAAGTCCTAGGGAACTCACATTTAATTTAAGCATGTATCTTAATATGTTTTGAAAACCTCATTAAGTATTATCATGGAATCCTACATTTACTAAAGGAGATTCATCTCAAACTCAGATGGTCCAAGAGAATTCCACTGGGGTTTAGATCTTCTTTGCACCCTTGCCCTTTCCTCAGTTGAACTCATCTGACACTGGATCCTCTAGATTTTCCATAATCCCTAAGGCAAAAAAACCCTCTTTATAGTGTTATTAGAACATATTCTAAAATCGGTAAAAGCATGTAGCTGCTTCTTTTGGAGTAGAATATTTTTAAATCATTAGTAATATTCTTTTTAATTTTGTATCCCAATTCTACCACATGGTGACATACTCAGAGTAGTTTCTGATGATGTGGAGGAGGAATCGTATCTAACTTTGTTCTTCTGAATTGCCCACTGACAAATATAATGACATCCACACACTCATCCATTCTTCATTCCAGCAATATTCAGACCTCATCATCAGCTAAATCCAAGCAACGTGTGTGTGTGTATGCGGTTTTGCAACTGGGCAAATAATCAAAGCAGAAGAATGAATACAACCATCTGTATGGAAATTGGTAAACTGCAAATTGGTCCCCTAACTGGGATTAGGGAGAATACATGTTTTCCCTAGCTCTGCTTCTTTCCCAAAATTTCACATACATCAATAACAATGGCTTTTGCTTCCTTCAGCTGAAGATGGAGAGAGAGATGCTTTAAAGTTGTCAGTGTCAGGGAGGGTTTGTCCTGCATAGTTATAAGCCTATTATTTAAAAGAACAAAATGAAGGCTCATTTCCTACAGTGAATCTAATACTTTTCCTGCCTTGTGTTATGATGATAGTGCTGAAAAGGAGAATCAGAAAAAAAAAGAAAAAACAGGAATGGATTTTTTAAACTCAAAACCAAGTAACAAGTAATCCTTTCTTGTATAATAACTGCTGAGATATTTACCAATTAATATAATCTTTAAAAGCACAGGTAGAGTCAAACAATATTTCCTTTTATTTTATAGTTAATCTTTCCTTTTACTTTATAGTTAATTGCTGTTTTTATAGAAATCCTATTGGGGGTCTCCTAGGAGCCTAGTATAATACAATAGGGTATGATAGGAGTACGGACAATAGGATACCCCTGACATACCACTGTTAAAGGTGTATAAACTATGAAAAGATAAACCTAGATAAACAAATAAAAGTAGATGATACATCCTGCATGATTAAGACTTAAAGTTTATTACTTACATAAACCTGAAATATTGGATTCGTACAGAGCTCGGAAAAGCTCTATAGCCTTTAATAAACTACATACCACTGGAAAAGGGCACAGAACAAAATATGAGTCCATACAAATGATGAGAAAATTTTTGTTTCTTTAAAAAATCCTATGAATATAAGTATTATTTTACTTATTTCTGATTATAAAATGTGGATTCTTTCAACTTAAAAGGAAGCAATGGAAGCCAGGAAAAAAAAATCTTGCTTGGGAAAAAATTTTTAATTTGATATTTTTTTGTTCTTTTCATAAGCATAGACAGATAAGCAAACTGATTGGAGAGTAATATGTTGAGATCATATTGTGTGAAAATGCATTAATACTAATTGCAGTGGGTTGAATGATCTCTTAAAAGATACGTCCAAGTCCTGGCCCCGAGTACTTGCAAATGTGATTTATTTGGAAAAGGGTCTTTGCAGATGTAATTATGTGAAGGATTCTGAGATCATCCTGACTAACCAGGTTGCTCTCAAATTCAATGACAAGTGTTCATACAAGAAGAGGAGAAATTAAGAGAAACAGGGGAGAAGTCTATATGAAGCTGAAGGCAGAGATTGGAGCAAGGCATTTTCAGCCAAGGAGCACTAAAGATTTCTGACACCAGTAGAGGAGAGGCATAGAATATCTTCTTATTCAGAGACCCCAGAAGGAGCCAAACCTGCTGACACCTTAATTTTGGACTTCTGGCCTCCAAAACCCTGAGATAATAAATTTACATTGTTTTAAGTCAAGTTTGCGGTAATTTGCTGTAGCAGCCCTAGAAACACAATACACTAATTTTCATAATACTGGCATTTATGTATTACATTCAGCTATCCATATGAAAATTAGAAACAGCCATTTAACATCAACATAAGTGTCACAGTAAGCAACAGAACAAATCCATGAAGTAAAATAAAAGTAACGAATGGAAAAATCCCAGCCTTATAATAGGTTGTTTAGCATAGAGAAAAGGGTGGCAAAACAGATATCAGAAAACTTTCTGTGAGGCACCTAACTTCTGGTTATCTTATTTTTGAACAGACTTTGTTTTTTTTTAGAGCAGTTTGAGTTTTACAAGAAAATTGAACAGAAGTTACAGAAAGTTCCCATATACCCCCTTCCTCTGTCCCCCAAAGAAGTACTTTTCTGATATTTGTACTCTTCCCTTAGTTTTGCCTTTTTTCAGAATGTCATATAGTTGTAAACATACACTATGTCCTCTTTTCAGATTGGCTTCTTTCACTTAGTAATATGCTTTAAGGTCTTCTATGTCTTTCATAGTTTGGCAGCTCATTTTTTTTTAGTGCTGAATAATGTTTGATTGTCCAGGTCTAGTCAACTACCGAAGGACACCTTTGTTGTTCCAAATTCTGCCAATTGTGAATAAAGCTACTGTAAACATCTGTGTGTAGTATTTTGCATAAATATAAATTTTCAACTTATTTGGGTAAATGCCAAGGAGCACTATTGCTGGGTGATATGATAAGAATATGTTTAGTTTTGTAAGAAACTGCCCAACTGTCTTTCAATGTGGCTGTACCATTTTACGTTCCCTGGAGCAATGAATGAGAGTTCCTGTTGCTCCACATCTTTGCCAGCATTGGGTTTTGTCAGTGTTTTGGATATTGGCCATTCTAATAAGCATGTAGTGGTATTTATTATTTTTATTTGAAATTCCATAATGACATATTACGCTGAGCACATTTTCATGTGTTTATTTGCCATCTATATATCTTCTTTGGAGAGGTATCTCTTAAGGTCTTTTGTCCATTGTTAAGTCAGGTTGTTTGTTTCCTTATGTGGAGTTGTTAGAGTTCTCTGTACATTTTGAATAACACTAATTTATCAGATGTCTTTTCCAAATATTTTCTTCCAGTCTGTGGCTTCTCATTCTCTTGGCATTGTTCTTTGGAGTGCAGAAATTTTTTAAATTTTCCTGAAGCTCAACTATTATCTCCTTCATAGACCACACATTTGGTTTTGTACCTAAAAATTTACCACTATTCAAAGTTCATCTAGATTTTCTTTTATGTTATCATCTTTATGTTTTATGTTATCTTCTATATGTTCTAGAAGTTTCATAGTTTTATGATTTACATTTAAGTTTATGATGATCCATTTTGAGTTAACTTTTGTGAAGGATGTAAGGACTGTGTCTAGAATCTTTTTTTTTTTTAACATATGAATGCAGTTGTTCCAGCAACATTTGTTGAAAATGCTATCTTTGCTCTGTAGTATTGCCTTTGTTCTTTTGGTAAAGATCAAGTAACTATACTTATGTGGGTCTATATCTGAGCTCTCTATTCTGTTCCACTGATCTATTTCTCTATTTTTTTCCACCAATACTACACTGTCTTGATTATTGTAGATTATTGTAGCTTTATAGTAAGTTTTACCATCATGTGCTGCCAGTCCTCTGACATTATTCTTCTCCTTCATTATTGTGTTGGTTATTTTCAGTCTTTTTCCTCTGCATATGAACTTTAGATTAGTTTCTTGACATCCACAAACAACCTGTTGACATTTTGATTGGAATCGTGTTGAATCTATAGATAAAGTTGGGAAGATCTGACATTGTTACGACATTGAGTTTTCCTATCCATGAACATAGAATATATCTCCATTTTTAAAATTCTTTTTTTATTTGTTTCATCAGAGTTTCATGGTTTTTCTCATATAGATCTTTTATATGTTTTGTTTAGATTTATATCTAATTTGTATTTTTTATTTTTCTGATATAAATCTAAGTTGTATTTTTTCTAATGTGATTGATAATGTGTTTTTTCAAATTCCATTTGTTCATTCCTGGTATATAGGAAAGTAATTGACTTTGTACACTAATCTTGTATTCTGCAAACTTGCTATAGTCACTATTAGTTATAAGAGGCTTTTTATTTGTTGTTTCTTTTTTGTATTTTGTACATAAATGATCATGTCATCTGCAAGCAATGGCAGTTTTATTTTTTCCCTTCCATTCTGTATATTTTTTATTCCATTTTCTTGCCTGATTGCATTAGCTAGAGCTTCCAGTAGGATGTTGAAAATCAGTGGTGAGGGGGATGTGCTAGCCTTTTTTCTTTTCTTAGCAAGAAAGCTTCTAGTTTTTCTCCATTAAGTAAGATGTTAGCTATACGTTTTTTGTAGATCTTCTTTATCAAGTTGAAAAAGATCCCCTTTTTTCCTAGTTTTCTTTTTATCAACAACAGATGTCAGGCTATGTCAAATTCTCTTTCTGCATGTACTGATATGTGGATTTATTTCCTTAGTGTGCTGATGTGATGGATTACATTAATTTATTTTCAAATGTTGAACCAGCCTTATATACCTGGAATAAATCCCACTTAGTTATGGTGCTTAATTCTTTTTATAAATTATTAGATTCAATTTACTAATATTTTGTTGAGAATTTTCATATCTATGTTCATGAAATATGTTCGTCTGTAGTTTTCTTTTCTTATAATGTCTTTGTCTGATTTTGAGACTGAGGTAATACTAACCCTATAGAATGAGTTAGAAGGTATTCCTCAACATCTCTATTCTGAAAGGTAGGGTAGAGAATCATCATAACTTATTTCTTAAATGTTTTATAGATTTTCTAGTTTTTAATCAGTAAAATGGAATTAAAACCAAAGGTAATCCATGTGAAAATAATATAGAAATTAAAAAATATTATTTTCATTGTCATAATTTTGCAATGTTAGGCATGAAAATTTATTTTTAGGGACCTCACAATGTGATCTATGGGTAACTGTGTTTTAACTTTAGAAAATAAATATTAATTGTAAGGAATAAGTAAAATAATAACATGTGATTTTTTACATATAAAGTGAAAAAAGTGAAATTCATTATAATTTGGAGCAATAGTAAAAGAAAGTTTGAATCTAAGCCTATGTTGAAAACTTCTTTCAGCAATCATTTTTTCAGTGAAGTTTCTGGAGATATGCTTATCTTTTCTAAATAAGCTAAGTTTTGATAACTGAAAATCAACTGCAGTTTGTAGACAATAATACTTTTTAAATTAGGCAGCATTTCATGCTTCCCAAAACTTCTGTTAGCCCTAGTTTTTGAGTCCTAGAGACAGGTATGATTTCTCAGTGCTTGTCTGAGGCATTCCAAGCCAGTTCTCAACAACAGATTTATTATTTATTCATTTATTTATCAAAAGCACCAAATCATAAATGTTAAAATTGCTTACAGGACACACTTTGTTTTCTTTCAATAATGACACCGAGTTCTGCAGTGAGAGAAATGCCCATAGACCAATTGATTTGTGAATTGGAAATGCCAATAAGAAGAGTGATCACTTTCTCGGCACAGAATTTTAATATGTGGACATATTTAAAAGTTAGCAACCTGGAGATTATCTCTAATTTCTCATTCTTACATTAAATAGCTTTATCATTTCTCTGTTCATTTCTTCTCCATATGCCAAAATCTAAGGCCTTGTATATGTATGTGTAGTTTGTCCTGGAATAATTGCATAAAATTTAGTTATTCACAAAACACCATTAGCAAATTAATTATATATGTGTATGTAGTACACTCCAGGTACTGTGTAAGGGAGTTGTAATTCAGTATTTGTGCACATGGAGCTTATATTTTGGTAGAGAAATACAAAAAAAATAGATAAACAAATCAATATATAATTTCACATAGAGATTATTTCCATAGAAAAATAAAATTTGTTAAGGACAGGAAAACTTCAGTAGTGTTGGTGGTGGGAGTGTTTTTTTCTCCAACTTATATAAAAACATTCAAGGGGAAATTCTATGAGAATGTGAAATGTGAGTAGAAACCAAGACAAAGGAAGCTTTTGAGACATGAGTTTTTCTGGGGGAAGGGACTTCCAGGCAAAGGACAACATGAGCTTTGGATGAAAGTTACATTTTTCAGGGAACAGCAAGTAGGTCAGAAAGCAAAAGATAAGGTGAGGGATTAGGTCATAGAGGTGGAAGCAGAGTAGGAAGAGCATATAGAGCTGTGTAGGCTACAATAAAGAGTTTGGACTGTGAGGGAGTTTGAAAAACAATTAACAGGCCAAGAGTAAGGTGTGAAATGATGGTGTTTGCTTTAGAATAGACTCTGGGGAAGGAGAAAAAGAAAAAAGATCAAAAAAAAAAAAAAAAGAAAGAAAAAAGAAACATCAGTTAGGAAGTAGTTTTAATAAGTGTTAACTTATTAAAAGTCAGCCTGACTCTAAGATGGCAGGACAGAAGTAGTAAGAATTGGCAGATTCAAGATGTAATTTGACGTTAGAGCCAACAGTATGTCTATTGGTATCTGTGGATGGATTAGAGGTTGGGTATTAGAAAAAAGAGATCAATTAATAATTATTCCAAAAGTTTTGATCTGTGATATCAAAAATTGAAGTTTCTGTTTATTTACTGTAAAAAAAGTAAGGTTGGATGTAAAATATAATGTTTAGCTTTGGACATGTTCAATTTTAAATATTAAATAAGCAGTTTGATATTTGTGTGTGAAGTTTAATAGAAAGGTCCAAACTAGATATTACATTTGAGAGTCATCAATGTTCATATGACATCTAAAACCATAGGCCTGAATAAGATTGCCTAGTATGTGTGTAAAAGAAAATGAAAGAAGTTGAAGGATTAAGCTCCATGGCGCTTGAATGTTTAGGGTTTTTTAAAACCAGGATGGAACCAGGTTTTATGAAGCTCAAAGATTCACAATTTTGGTGATTATTTTTTGAGAAAAAAGATATGAAATTATAAATGAAAAATCAAGTATAATGATTTGAAAGGGTCCTATCCAGATCAGAAACTCTAGTGCTGAATTTATATTAACTTCATTGTAAATCTGCTTCTGTTTGGAGAGATGAAGGACAAGCATTGGAAAGACTAAGTGGTTGCCAACATGTAGGAAGAAACCAAGGAAAGATGATATCTCAGAAGCCAAGTAGGGCAAGTGTTTCAAGTAGGAAAGAGTGATCCACTTGTTTAGATGGTGACGACTCAACAAATAAAATGAAGGCAAAGAATGGACCATTGGATCTGGCAATGTTGAGACACTGGTGAACATGACAAAGAGTAGTGCTGGTTGATGGAGCAGGGGCAAAATCGCAGTTAGGGTAGGTTTAGACGGAGAAGGTGAGAGCAAATATGGAGCAATAAATTTTTCTGTAAAGGAAGAAGATATATGGAGCAGAGAAAAAGGAAGCCATAAGATCAAGGGAGAGTTTTAAAACTAGTTCATATACATGTAGTTTGATTTGCTGGATAACAAACATTTACATTACCTGAAAACAACTTATGTTAAGTGCATGAATATAAGACTAAACACATAGAAGGGCCACTTCTTTGGGAGAAGGTTATAGCTCTAAATATAACATGTCCTCTTCCCCAAATTTCCTCTATTCCTAAAATACCGGTATATAAAGCTATATATGTACAGCAATGGACCAAGAACTTAACACAACGAGATGTAAGCCATAATATCTTTTTAAAATTTATTATGAATATTCATGAGATACAAGGCTGATTATCCCCCCTCGTGTCTAGATGTGATGGCCAGAGCCATACTGGCAGCATGCCCATTACCACAAATTGCGATTGTACTCTGACATTTCTGGCTCACTGTTATCCTATTTTTTAAAAAAAATATAAGAAATATATAGTGCTTTTAAACAGTTAACTTTATTGAGAAATAATTTTCTTTTGATGTAATTATGTCCTTTAATAAGTATTGACAAATGTATACATAAGTGCAAGCATAATCCTGATTGAAATATACTACATTTTCAATACCTTCAAATTTTTTTGTGGTTCTATTCAATAAATTTTGCACAATACTCTACTCCAGTTAACAACTGATCTGATTTCTTTCTATGAACATATGATTAGGTTTGAATGTTGTAGAACTCCATATAATTGAAATCCTATGGCATGTACTCATGTGTATGGCTTCCCTTGTGCCATATAATCTTTGAAATATTTTTGTGTTGATTTGTGTATCAGTAGTTCATTCATTTGTATTGATGAATAGCATTTTGTTGTATACATGTGCAGCAATTTGCGTACCCATTCACCCATCGATGGACATTTGGATTGATTCCAATTTTTGTAGCTTTTAGAAATAAAGCCACTATGAACATTGTATACAAATCTTGTGAATATTGATTTTCATTCTCTAGGGTAAGCAACTAGAAGAAGGATCTGTATGTCAAAGGATAAACATGTGGTTAAGTTAATTAGCAAACTGCTTAACAGTTTTCAAAAGTAGTCATAATACTTTACACTATTATCAGCAATTTATGAGCATAACAGCTGTTCCACATCCTTGGAATTGTTAAAGAGGTAAACCACAACAACTAGCTAGAAAAGTTTCAAAACTCTAAATATTCTAAATTCATCTTTGTAATATCATGCACGTAAAGTAGATTTTTGGAAAGAATTGAGTCAAATGCAAGGCACACTTACCTAATACTTTCTTGTGATAATCAACATTGTCAGTGAAAACTGCCATGCTATAAAGTCTCTTACTGTCCTTGATATAATTATGAAGGAATTCACTATGCCCTATCATAAATGTTCAGTGAGATCTTGAAAAAACTAATATTGACTGGTTTTGGAAATTAGCAATGGGTACTTCTAAGGATCTTCTTTTAACTTCATGTTGAAACAAAACTGTTGTTATAAATCTTGTTGTGACACCATTAATCAAGGACAAAGTGGGTAATTATTAAAAATTGTACGTTCAGTAGCAAATTTATGTAAATAATGAGTACACATTTCTTTAGACACTGTTCATTTACCTATAAATTGTTTTCCCATTATGAAAACTAAAATAATTTGTAAGACTTTCACAGAGGGAAGTTTGGGTTTTTTTTTTTTAATTTATTTTTTATTTTTTATTTTTTTGTCTTTTTTGTCTTTTTTCCGTGTCCGGCAACGGATCGCAACCCTCAGTGTTGCCCCCGTACCGGACCGGGGACCGGCAACAGGATTGCAACCCTCGGTGTTGCTCCCGCACCTCGCTCAGCCAGTGAGCGGGAACCGGTCTGTATGTGGGATCCGAACCCTCGGGCGGGAGCGCCGCCGCGCTTCCCAAGAGGCGCACTATCCAGTGCGCCACCGGGCCGGCCCCTGGGGTTTTTATAACCATAAAAATATAATTGTTTTCCCTTGAAACTCCTTTGTGCTTATAATGTATTCTGTAAAAATAGCTTCTCTTAAGAAATTCTTTTTTTTTTTTAAGCAAGGAAAGTAAAGCAGCTTCTCTTGAATACCATGTCACAAATCTCTGTGGCCCATCTTCAAGTTTATCTGCAGCTACAGCTGGTAATTCCCATTCATGCTAATGGCTTTTCACCTAATATGTGGAGATACATTTGCTTCTGTTTTGAGGATTCTCTAGTTTAGGCCTGCAACCAATGACAATCTTCAGCTAAGGAAGGATGAGGGTGTATGGGGGGGATAAATACCCAAGTGGGACTATTCTGAAGCCTGTTCTACTTGGTTACTCAGAGGGTCAGCAGAATTGAGCACCAATTGCTCCCTGTGATGATCTGCTTGTTGACACTGACTTCCCCTGTGTGGCTTTTCTCCTTTACCTGTTTTTCTTTCTCTACTCCTTCACTTGTGCTTCCTGTTATCATCCCTCAAATAACCAACTTATCTCAGCGTCTATTTTTGCGAGAAGTCACATGAAGAATAAAAGCTTATTATGTAAAAATAAAGCTTTCATTCATTCCTTCATCTACTCATTCAACAAACATGATTGTATCCTTATGATCTTCTAGGCACTGTTAACAGGCAGACATGTTGCTTGTCCCCAGAAAGTTAACAATTTAGTGTAGAGGACTGACTGACATTGAACAAGTGATTATAAATGTATACAGACTAATGCTATAAAGATTAGAAAGTCGACTCAGTGAGGCAGGGATTTTGCCTGTTTGATTTTTCCCCATTACTATATTTTTCAACATCAAGAAACTTTCCTGGCACATAGTAGCTGCAAAATAATAAATGCATGTTAAGATTAGACTGGAAATATTTGATGATTACCACTGATCAAGTTCACAGGGAGAAATCATTACAACTAAAGGAGAGTGGAAAAACTACATCAGAAAATAAGGTTAATTCTCTGATTTATCGGGAAGCCAGGAGCAGAAAAAAACTAGCACAATATGGGAGGTAAACTTCCCAGGATGTTGGATTTATGATTTGATTTTGGAATAAGGTCTTAAAGGAAAAGAAAAGGAATTTGGTGAGTCCATTAAGAACATCAAGCCATCGTGAATACTAAGATTTTTGGTTGGACACTTAACTTCTAAATTAAGAGACAACAGGCTGCATACATTCATGAAATATGAGGTGTAGTATCTGCAGGGCTGCTATTATAAAGTACTACACACTAAGTGGCTTAAACAACAGAACTTTTTTGTCTCACAGCTTTGGAAATACAAGATCAAGATGTCTGTCAGCAAGGCTGTGTTCCCTCTGAAGACATTACGGAAAGATCTCTTCCATGCCTCTATTCCAGCTTCTGGTGGCTTGCTGGTGATCTTTGGCATCCTTGGCTTGTGGTTGCATCACGCAGATCTTTGCCTTAGTGTTCATATGGAGTTCTCTCTGTGCATATGCCTGCCTCCCAGCTTCCCCTTTCTATAAGGACACCAGTCATATTGGATTAGAGACACACCCTACCTGAGAATGACCTCATCTTAATTATATATGAAAGAACTCTATTTCAAATAGGATCACATTCTGAGATACCGGGAGTTAGGATCTCAATGTATGAATTTTGGGGAAATGCAATTCAACTCATGACACTTGCCTTTCCCCCAACATTTGAGCTGGATGGAGAGTGTTTTCTAGAATATAGTATTTAATAGGTGAGACTCAGCAATGAAGATGCTATAACTTCAGCATTTCCCCTAAAAGGACTATATAAAATAAGTTTTATTTTAATATATTTTGATCTATCTTTAATTATTATTTCCATAGAACTTTAGGCATATCATTTATTTTATTAATTTACAATAATAAGTAACTGGATGTTAGGAATAAAGTAGAAGTGCCAATCATGTTTAAAATAGAAATAATCACTTTTCCCAGATAGTTAACAATTAGCAAATCATAAATGCATGTGAAAGAGGATAGTGTAAGTAAAATAGCACAATATAAATTAATATAAGGTCTATTTTGTAAGTATTACAAAATATCTTAGTGTATTTAATATTGCCAGTCAATATCAAATGAGGCTCTATTACGTAAATTTCATTCATTAATGCAAAATGTAAGTATGGAAACTGAGTTATAAATTAGCTTACATACAAGAAGCTAAGTATGCTTATTATAATTTTTTTTAAAAAACAGTCCCTCCTTTTTTTAGGCAGATAAGCCATACCTTCCAACAGAAATAATACAATTAATTAACAAAGATTTTTGACAGTTGATTACTAGATGAATATGTAGTTTGTTGTTGCCCCTAGAGATTTGGACTTTTGTTAAACTATGCTTATTTAAAAAAAAAAAAAAAGCCTGTCACAAGGATGCTGAACAATACAACAATCCATCATGCAGCATTTACGACAGAAATTACAATATCCCAGAGCATAACTTCTTTGTGACCTAGAATTAATTGAAGAATTGAGGCACGAATCCTCATAAATAGAAAAAAGTGACAGGCTCTGGTTTCTCTGAGGTCAACAGAATTTCAGTGAAGAGGACTGTGATGTCGTCCAAAGGGCAATATCCAGATTAAAGGTCTCCTAGTTTGGTTCTCTGTTTGATCTTTTGATCTCTATTTACTGTTTCATTGTCATTACCCAAGAGAAAGAAAGAAAGATCATTTTTTCCCTTAAAAATCTAAGCTCTTTACCTACAGTCTGTCTTTGTTTCTCTTTCTTTTGTGGTACCAATTTATCTGACCTGGTCCACATAGTCCAAAATTCTCAAACTGGCAATGATGTATAGATGAAGAATTCTCTCCAGGAGAACTAAGTCAGTATGTCCTTGTCATTTAAATATTCATGGACTTTGATGCCAGGTAGACCTTGCTTCTGCTCCCCACTCTTGTTTCTATTTCACTAGGTGACAGGATCCATTGCCTAACTTTTCTTCAGTTTTGATATATGTAACATAAAATAGCACTCTTTCTTTATTTTACATTCTTTCTGTGTAATATTAATTCTCGTCTCTGGAAGATGTGTGCTTTGAACTAGGAAGAAGTTCATGATTTGGGTAATGAAAAAAGAAAAACCTTAATAGTTTTAATATTCACCTATTAGCTTATACATAGATAATTTTTATAGCAGCCACATATTCTCGTGTTCAGTTTGCAAATAAATGTCGCTATATAAACATGTTGTATGAATTGAAACTTTGCAAGTTACTCTAACAATCTAACCATAATATATGACTTTAACTCCTGTGGTGGAGTCAGAAAAGACTACAGGCCTTATTTGTTGTCTAATTTGCAATTATGTCACTGGAGTACTAAAATGACTGGGGGGGAAAGGCAGAAATGAAGAATCATTAATGTCAAATTGAAATATTGTATGGATAGGAAACAAGTCCTCCTCTACTAAATGGTGAGGTGGGGTGGGGTGTGGGGGTGGAGATAGTTTTGAATTGCACCATTCGCGACCAGAAAAGCCAAATGCAGCTTGTTCCAGACAGAGACTATGAGGGGTGGGTTAGAGAAGCCAGAAGTAGAAAAAGGTTTAGGATGGACATCAAGTTCAAATTTTCAACCAGCATAAAAGAAGAAAAACAGCTCCAGTGGGTGTATGACCAAGATACTCTGCAACAATCGAAGGGAATGAAGAGAGTGACATAAGTAATGTCACAGCCCTGGGGGGGGGGGGAGCTGCTGAAA
>NW_007729549.1:4333-16514 GCF_000696425.1 Galeopterus variegatus | reverse complement strand
AGTAATGTCACAGCCCTGGGGGGGGGGGGGGGGAGCTGCTGAAAGACTCATGACAGTCTCAGGATGTTTAGGTACAAATTTGATCCGGGTCCTTTTCTCAAAGGACTTTTAAGAAAGCTGGGACCCACGTCGGGCTGGATCACAGACCGCTCTGCGCTGTCCCGTGCAGGTCCTGAGTCATCTACAGGAAAGAAAATCTCAGCAGCCACAGGCAGAGTGGACATGCTTTATTTTTAGACGCGGGCTCTGCTGACCAGCGGCTCACAGACGCTGCCTTCCATACCAAAAGAGCAGAGGACAGCAGCAAGGAAGAAAGGAGTACACGGGGTGCGAGTGCGCACTAACTCCCCTCCTACGTGACTTGTTTACAAAGGAAGTGCTGAGTCATACCCAGCTGGACAGGAGGGAGGGGGCCTGACCGAACCATCTCCACTTTCCTTACAGACCCATTTTCATCCAGGAGAAGTTAAAGCTTCATTAGCTTAACAAATAATTTTCAAGAGCTTGCTATATTTCAGGAATGTCTTATGACACCTTTTATTGCTCATCATCTTCCTATCTTGCCAGCTTCCTTGCTTGTATTTTGCATTCCAGAAGTTTTGAATTATTTTTGATTTCCAGAAAAATCCTTACTATCTAAAGTCTCATCGTCCTTGCATCCTGCTATCTGAAATATTTCAGCTTAGCCATGTGTATCAGCTCAAAGGCTGTCTCATTGTAGAAACCTCCACTGACATTAAATCTCCCATTGCCTTGCTCCCACTCCACATCCGATGCATCCCAGTGATTCTATGATCTTACTGTATCATAATTGTTCATATGTTTATTCCTATAAGTATGTATTTTTAGGCAGGACCATCACCTTTAAAACCTCTCCCGCATCATTTTAACTTACAGACCTTGCACAATGCCTGATACAGTTAGTGTTTATCAAATGATAAAAAACAAAAACAACAAAATACTAAGGGGACAGCCCCCAAAGCAGACTGGGGACAATTTTTGGAAAACAATGAACATCCAATCTTACATAGTACAATGTGGGGCATGTAGTAAGTAATCAGTAGAATTGAGTTGGGTCTTCCATCTAACCTAAATCCAAAAAAATATCTGAAATCTTCTGGTAGCCATAAATATTCACCTCAATGTTATTAAATTTAAAAATCAACATACAGACAAGAACTTAAGTAGTGCTGCGCACTATAGCATTCAATAAATGTCTTTTGACTTATGCGTGGCATGAATACATGACACGAATGAATTAATGAATGAATTCTGCTGTGGTCTGAATATGTCCTCCAAAGTTCATGTGTTTGAAACTGAATCAACTATACAATAGTGTTGAGAGAAAGGACCTTTAAGAGGCGATTAGGTCTTGGATTAATGGATTAATGCTGTTATCATGGGGTGAGTTAGTTATTGCTGGAGTGGACTCCACAGAAAAGGATGAATTCAACCCCCTTTCTCTCTCTCTCCTACACACATGCTTTATTGCCCTTCTGCCTTCTACCATGGGATGATGCAGCAAGAAAATCCTCACAGATGTGATTCCCTCAATCTTGGACTTCCTGGACTCCAGAACAATGAACCAAATAAATCTCCATTTTTTTTTTTTTTTTTTTTTTTTGGTAAATTACCCAGGCTCTTTTATCGTAACACAAAACGAACTAAGATGGATTGATTGTTCCATAAACAAAAACGGACAAATGGCCATTGTGCTCTCTTTCAGTTCTGATTCTAAATTATTTTATGGCTATTGAAGTCACATAACTGCTAAAAGTAGTTTCAATCATGCAACTCTGATAATTTTGGGTGCTTTAATTTTGTTTTCAGATAATTAAAAAAATCCTTGATTTGTGATGAGAAAAATAACATTTTTTGTGTGATGGTTTTTTTCATGAATTTCTATAGAAGCTCCTACCTGAACTCTGTCTCTTTTTCTCTTTCTCTCTGGGGAGCTAGTCTTTTAAAAGACCTACTTCTTCAAGAAACACGATTACATTTAACAAAAGACAAATACTAATGCTATTACTTTGTATAGTTTTGTGCACTGACAACTAGAAAATCACAGTAGACACGTTTATAAACATTATTGCTGTAATACACTGTAGGAAACTTGCAATTTGGTCAAGATCCAAGCTTAATTTCTATCCTTATATTCAGATCTCAGTGGTATTTTCTCTTTGGCATCTTTAAAAGCTATTTTATTAATCAGTCTGCCTTTATATGTCACTATAATCCCCAAATTGCTTTAGATAGGTGAAGAGATAGGTAGCACTTTAGATAAATAAAAGAAGTAACAGCATTGTGTCATATGATTTGTTACCACACTGAAGATTTAATCTATAATTTATGAGAAAAAAAGCTTTAAATGAGTTTCTAAGGTCATAACCTTATGATGATGAAAAATATATCAACAATTCACAGTGTTCTTGCTTTACTTATGTAACAAAACATTCCTATTGTGATAATAAATTATTAACTTATATGTAGTATATTCTTTAAAAGTTGACTGATTTTTGTATATGTATGTTGAGGAGCATGCTTGAATGAATAATATATATTTCTTTTTCACAACTGGATTTTGTGTTCAAACATCTTGATAAATGATCAAACTTTTGAACATTTTTGTTTTAAGAAGTTCAAAAATGCCGATAAAATGAAACTTCATAAAAATACTATCTAGTAATATACAACTTTCTTCCTTTCTAAATATAAACATACATAACACATATAAAATTATTTATGATACTTCTTCAAAGTATGTGAGAACCATTTTTGTGAAAACATCAATCTAAATTAATACGAAAACTCTAATAACAAGTTTAAATTTAATTTGTTCATTTGAAATGATATAAATAAATAAATACATATTTATATATACACACACACATACACACACATATCTATCTATCTATCTATATATGTATATCTATCTATCTATCTATATATGTGCATATATATATATATCCTTTGTATGTAGGCATCAATTCTACAGATGACTAGATGGAAGAATTGTAGTTTGTTTTCTTGATATTTAAAAAATGTGGTCCTATCCTCAAAGTCAAGGTTCCATTCTGTTCCATAATGGACATTTAAAATTATTATCTCCCATAATCTGCTAAGAAATTGGGCAAAGGAACGATGTACAGGTCTTGGTGTTTGCTTAAAATGAAACATATATCAACATTAAATTTTTCTTCCCAAGAATATTCAAAATTAAGAATTGATCCCTCCTAGTCTATCTCTTCTGTTCCAAAGCTGATTATTTCATTGCTAAGTGTCTGCTGTTATTTGGTGTTCAACTTTTAGGACAACAGTGTGTAGCAA
This sequence comes from Galeopterus variegatus, assembly GCF_000696425.1. Classification (NCBI taxonomy): domain Eukaryota; kingdom Metazoa; phylum Chordata; class Mammalia; order Dermoptera; family Cynocephalidae; genus Galeopterus; species Galeopterus variegatus. Next base: position 13,187 of record NW_007729549.1, on the reverse strand, counting down.
CTGTTCATCCCTGTGGTGATGAAAGTAAAATTATTGGGTTAGGCGGAATGCAGGATTTCTGAGATGGCTAAGAGGTGGAAAATTAATCCTAATAAGTGATGCAAAGACTCAAGGCTAATGCCTCCCAAAAATGGCACTGTGTATGCTCTGGCAGAACAAGTTTACACTAACATGAACTTCACTTATTGAACAACTCATTCCAATTCAGTCCCCACTGCCAGTTAGTCTGAAACTTCTATGAATAAGTTCTAAAGTAGTGACTGAGAAGTTGCACATGATAGGGTGGATGAAGTTAGTAGAAACCTGTTGGCACTGTGAGCATCTCAGGGCTGGTGAGATGTGGAGAATTACTGCCTAATCCTGTGTGGTTCCTGGAAAGTTTCCTGATTAACCAAATTTGCTGGTGCAAGGTGGCATGCTTCAGCTTTTTAACTGTGACAGCAGCTGGCAGCACGCTACAAAGCACCTATGCAGTAATCACCAGCTCAGATTCTGTGTGAAAGCCAGAAGGAAACCTCTTAAGATGAAGCCCTGACGGGTTTCATGCCTCAGAACCACTAAAGTTTTGCAGTTGGAATGATTATAGAGAAGTTTACAAGGAAAACTTCATTATGAATCCCTCATACGCGATGTCTCCTGAGAAGCTTATCACTGTTTGTCAACTGCAACAGAAGGCATAATGCTTTTTTATTAATAGGGTTCTCTTTTTTTTCCAAAGGGATTGTTGTAAAATACCATGATTAATTGAAGATTTCTTTTTACTTCTGATTTGCCTGATTGACACAAGTAACCCTTCTTAATTTCCCCAGATGCCTAAAGCAGCAGTGGCAAAGGAACACAAGATAATGCATTATTTATTCCAATATCCAGTGGTCATTTTCATCTTTGTCACAAGTGTTAACTTAATGAGGTCACATTACCATGTTGCCCACCAACTCTGACATGGGGAGTGTTGATAAAACTGATTAAGCTCTCTACATTAAACACATTTCCCCAAGTTCATGTTCAGATGCTTAAAACTCTTGCCATGCATTATACTGTGCAAAATGTGTTTCCTATTACCAGTTGCATGAAACAATGACAAAACAAATAATTATGCCAAAAAGTTATAAAATCTCACCAAATGTGTATATTGTCAACTGCTTGGTATTTAAAACAATTTGACAATGGCGTATTTAAAATTTAATGGACTTGGTAAGTTTTTGCTTTACTCATTTGTTTAGAAAACGTAATATTTTTATCAATATATCTTGCAATTTTTAGCCTGGCAAGACTCAGAGACAAGAATACGGTGTGCCACTTTGTCAGTTATATTTGAAGATTGTACACCTCACTAAAATCTTATCAATCTTTAATAAAGAAAGATCTATGTCTCCATTCATGTCATAAATTCTAAAACTCTTTCATTGACTCCATGGAACCTCATTTTCAGTTCATACTTAAGAAAATGTACATTAGAAACTCAATGTTTTTTTAAAAAAATCTAACTGTAGATATTTCATTAAAGATGGCCAGGCCATGGTGAATTTTTAAAGACATAAAATTCATTTGAGTAGTATTTTTTTTTTTTATCTTCAAGTAAAGTTCCCAAAATATTTGTTTCAAACTGTTGAAATAATTAGCAATATATTAACATTCTCAGAAAGTCTAGTAATGGCTGATTGTTAGAAGAGTTTGGACCTTGTATTTTTAGGAAGCTGAAAATATGGCCTCTGATATTTTAAATTGTCACTATCCTCCATCCAACTCTCACAATTATCTTTCTAAAACACAGATCTAATCATATCCCTCTGCTTTTATAAAGTATTAATTAAATGGTTTTCACTCATAAAGAAAAATTAATTCTTCCCAAGATATGACTATTTTTTCCCTTCTTTTTTTTTTGGTGGTTGGCTGGTATGGAGAGATATGACATTTTTTAAATAGCTTGACATTGTCTATGCAATTGCCATTTACCATCCCAGCAGATCCCTGTTTTGTTTACTTTTTCTGAATCAGCTTGAAAAGGCCAGTTCATATATACCCTCCTCTGTGACTCCTTATGAGACCTCCCACCAGCTCAACTCTTTGACTTTAGTGCTCAAAAGAACCTTGAACATCACACAGTGATATATGACATCACTGCATTGTGATTGTTTGCTGTCAAGCTAACACTGACTCTGAGTTTCTCCAGAACATATAGAACTTCTCATCTACAGGGGTCAAGGTGGTGCCTGGCACAGAGGGATAGATGGTTAACCAAAATGATAAATAAACTATCAATTCATTTATCAAAGCCAATAAGAATTATCTAAAAGAGTGTTACTTCTGAAGGTACGTCATAAGAAATTTGGTAAATTTTTTTTAGGATCACCTATAATAAATAGAATAAAGAGGCTTATCATTGATATGAAAGTTAGCAGCTGGCTGCTTATTCGTCTCCTAAAAAACTTGTCTCTCCTATCACAGGAAAAATGGCTCCAAGCTTCTTTGTATAGCTCAGATAAGAGAAAATTTAGGCTGCCAATCAGTAAGGAAGGATAAGTCAGGAGGGACTTCAGGCCAGGGGTCTGGAACTATGAGCTATGCTGGAAAATCCACTGAGGCCCAAAAGCTCAAAGGCAGAAGAAAAGTGCATGGCTTTTTGCTCCCCCAGCAATGTATTTTAGCTCTCTCTTAGGCAACTAAATTAAATCTAACAGTATCCTCAGCTTTACATGCCTGCCTGCCTCACCAGACTTCATTCACTATAAAGACTAGAGTCATGTTTTTTTCCAGTCACTATATCTCTCTCTCCAAGCAGAGTCTTTTAGTATGACAAAGGTGCATGCACTGGTTAAAAAATCATAAGAGCTAACATGTGTTGAATAGCTGCTAGATGCCATGCAATAGTAAGATTAACTTAATCCTCTCAAGTACCATATGAAGTGGGTATTGTCTTTTCTTCATTTTTCATATGAAAAGACTGAATATGAATCCATTATCTATATGTGGAATCAAGTGACATTTTTATTTCATAGGTACATATTCTACTATCTTGTGAGACTTCCAGCCAGGCTAGCCCATGTATGAGTGGGGTTTCAGCTGCCCACCAATGTCTCCCAGTTATTAATGTGCCTCCAAGGAAAACCTCCCATTTCACCCAAACCTATCTGTGTGTCATGCTCTCCTATGGTGTTTGCTTTTCTTCCTTCCTTGCTTGAAACTTGTCCATGTGACCCATTGCCGCTACTGCCTATCATAAAGTGTGTTTTTCTCTGGATGCTTTCCAAACTTCAAATTGATGGAGCAACAGAATGACGTTGGATTCTGAGCAATAGAAAGGAAGAGATAGGCCCACTGTGGAACTGGGACCTTGCCTTTCCACTCCCTTCACTTTCACTGGCTAGCTGTACTTTGTGGCCCTGCTGGGGTGGAAACTGGAGAACGGATGGTGATAAGCAGACACAGAAAGATTTGCAAAGCATTCATTTGCTCAATAAATATGTCCTAAGCACCTACTCAGATCCAAGAGTTGTTCTAAGCATGCACACGCTTGCAACATACTCCCAATAAAAATAGAGAATTTCTACTTTCAAGTGTGTACATTCTGTAAGAATGCCTTACTTTATAATATGTAGGGTTTTAGGAGCTAGACTCTGCCTTACTCTCCAGCCTCTTTCATATCCAGGATGCTCAAGAATCCTCAAACATACTAATCCAAAAAGGTCCTCTCTGAGACAGATTATAGTCAAACTGGCCAAGCTCAAAGACAAAGAAAGTTATAAAAACAACAAGAGAAAAGCATCAAGTCACCTATGAGGAAGTCCCCATCAGACTAATAGCAGATTTATCAACAGAAACTCTACAGGCAAGAAGAGAATGGGACAATATATTCAAAATAATAGAAGAAAAAAAAAATGGCAGCAAGGAATACTATACCCAGCAAGGCTATCTATCAGAAATAAGTGAAAAATAGTGTATTTCTTAGAGATATGAAACTTATGGGAGTTCACCACCACAATACTAACCCTACAAGAAATCCTCAAGGGAGTCCTGCATCTGGAATCTGAAAAATGATACTTTATTGAATACACAAGAAAGAACAAAACTCACTGGTAGAACAAAAATGCAAATGAGAAAGAGAAAGAAACTATATCTTACCACCTCAGCAAACAAACATCAAAGACAAACAATAAAAGTGAAACAAAGAAACAAAAGATATTTAAAACGTCCAAACAAAAGTCAGCAAAATACCAGGAATAAGACAATACCTTTAAATAGCAGAACTAAATGTAAATGTATTAAGTTCCCCATTCAAAAGACACAGACTGATTAGATTAAAAAGCTAGACCTAACCATCTGCTATCTTCAAAAGACTCACATCACCTGGAAAGACACACACCTATTAATAGTGAAAAAATGGAAGAAGATATGTCATGCAAATGGAAACCAACAACAAGCAGTAGTAGCTATTCTTGTATGGGATAAAATAGACTTTAAGCCAAAAAAAAAAAAAATCATAAAAAGAGGCAAAGAAGGCTATTATATAATGATAAAGGGATCTATCCAGCAAGAAGACAAAACAATCATAAATATATAGGCACCCAACATTGGAGCACCCAGATAGGTAAAACAAACACTATTAGATAGACCGAAAGAAAGAGATTGACCCCAATATGGCAATCGTGAGGAACCTAAACACCCCTCGTTCAGCACTGGACAGATCATCTAGGCAACAAATCAACAGAAAACTATAGGATTTAAACTACAACGTAGACCAACTGGACCTGGCAGATATATACCGAACATTTTATCCAGCAACTACAGAATAAGCATTCTTCTCATTAGCACAAAACATTCTCCAGGGTAGACTACATGTTATGTCACAAATCAAGTCTCAGAAGATTAAAAAAAAAAAAGAAAAAAAAAGATTAAAATAATCTCAAGTACCTTTTGTGAGCACAATTGGTTAAAAAGAGAAATTACTAACAAGAAAAACTCAGTACACTATACAAATATGTGGAAATTAAACAGCTCTGAATGACATATGGGTCCTGGAAAAAATAAAAAATATGTTCTTGACACCAACAAAAATAAGGACCCATCATATCAAAACCCGTGGGATACATTAAAAGTGTTAATAAGAGGGCACTTTATTGCAATAAATGCTTACATCAAAAAAAGAAGGATTTCAAATAAATAACACTACACCTCAAAGAACTAGAAAAACAAAAAAATCCAATCCCCAAATTAGTAGATGGAAATAATTAAGATCAGAGCAGAACTAAATGATATGGAGACCCCAAAATATGTGATACAAAAGATTAATGAAACAGAAAGTTGTTTTTTTCTTTGAGAAGATGAATAAAATAAGTCATTAGACCATTAGCTAGGTTAACAAAAAAAAAAAAGAAAGAAAGAAAAAAAGGACAGAAGAGACAAATAACAAGGACCAGAAATGAAAAAGGAGACATTACAAACAATACCACAGAAATAAATAGAATCATTAGAGACTATTAAAAGCAAAGACCTTCCAACAAATTTGAATACCTGGAGGAAATAGATAATTTTCTGGACACATACAAACAACCAAGACCAAACAAAGAAGACACAGAAAACCTGAACAGACCAATGACAAGCAATGAGATTGAAGCAGTAATCATCAGTTTCCCAACAAAAAATTCCCAGGACCAGATGGTTTTACTGCTGAATTCTACCAAACATTTAAAGAGGAATTAATACCAATTCTCTTCAAACTATTCCATGGTTTTACTGCTGAATTCTACCAAACATTTAAAGAGGAATTAATACCAATTCTCTTCAAACTATTCCAGAAAATGGAAAGAGAGGCTATTATCCCAAACTTGTTTTATGAGGCCAGAATCACACTGATATAAAAATCAGACAAAGATACAAGAAGAAAAGAAAACTGCAGACCAATACCTCTGATGGATATAGATGCCAAAATCCTCCACAAAATATTAACAAAAAGAACAAAAGAACATACACAAAAAAATTATACACCATGATCAAGTGGGATTCATCCAGGGATGTAAGGATAGTTCAATAGTAAGGATAGTTCAATATATGCAAGTCAATAAATGGGATATACATCAACAAAATCAAGGACAAAAACTATATGATTATCTTAATAAACTCAGAAAAAGCATTTGACAAAATTCAATATCCCTTCATGGTAAACATTCTCAGCAAATTAGGTATAGAAGGAAAGTATCTCATAACAATAAAAGCTGTATATGAGAAACCCACTGCCAATATCATCCTGAAAAGCTTTCAGGAAACAAAAACAGGACAAGGATGCCTACTTTTACCATTCCTGTTTAACACAATATTGGAAATAATAGCCAGAGCAATTGGCAAGAGAAAGAAATGAGGGACGTGCAGCTTGGAAAAGACTAAGTCAAACTGTTCCTGTTTGCAGATGACATAATTTTGTATATAGAAAAAGCTAAAGATTCTACCAAAAAACTCTTAGAGCTGATAAATGATTTCAGTAAAGTTGCAGGATGCGAAATTAACATGCAAAAATCAGTAGTATTTTTATATTCCAATAACAAACTAGCATAAAAAGAAATCAGGTAAAAGTAATCAAGTATTGTCCATTTGCAATAGATACCAAAAATAAAATACCTAGGGATCAATGTAACCAAAGTGGTGAGGGATCTCCAGAACAAAAACTACAAATTACTGATGAAAGAAATTAAATATGACACAAAAAGATGGAAAGTCATTCCATGCTCTTTGATTGGAAGAATTAACATTGTGAAAATGTCCATACTACACAGTTATCTACAGATTCAGTGAAATCTCTATCAAAATACCAATGATATTCCTCACAGAAATAGAAAAAAAACAATCCTAACATCCATGTGGAACAATAAGAGACCCAGAATAGTCAAAGCAATCATGAGAAAAAAAAAAAAAAAAAAGCCAAAAGCACAACACTACCTGACTTCAAATCATACTACAAAGCTATAGTAACCAAAACAGCATGGTACTGGAATAAAAACAGACACTTGGACCAATGGAACAGAATAGAGAACCCAGAAGTGAACCCACATACTTACAGTCATCTGATCTTTTGCAAAGGCAACAAAAATGTACATTGGGGAAAGACTGCCTGTTCAATAAATGGTGCTGGGAAGACTGGATATCCATATGTAGAAGAATGAAACTAGACCTGTACCTCTCACCATACACCACAATCAACTCAATTGACTTAAATATAAGACCTGAAACTATAAACCTCCTAGAAGAAAACATGGGGGATAACACCTCAGGAATTAGGAGTAGGCAAAGAGTTTATGAATAAGACCCCAAAAGCCCAGGCAACAAAAGACAAAATTAACAAATGGGATTATATCAAACTGAAAAGGTTCTGCACAACAAAAGAAACAACAGAGCAAAAATTCAATCTACAGAATGGGAGAAAGTACTTACAAACTATACATCTGACAAGGGATTAATACCCAGAATATACAGGAACACAAACAACATCTAAGTAAAATAACAAATAGCCCAATTTAAAAATGGGCAAAGGTGCTGAATAGGCATTTCTCAAAGGAATATATACAAATGGCCATCAGAAGCATGAAAAAATGCTCAATATCACAAAACATCAGGGAAATGAAAATCAAAACCACACTGAGATATCATCTCACTCCAGTTAGAATGGCCTTTATCCAAAAGACAGAAAAACAAATGCTGGTGAGGCTGTGGAGAAAGGAGAACCCTACTACACTTTTGGTGAGATGGTAAATTAGTGCATCCATTACAGAAAATGGTATGGAAGTTCCTCAAATAACTACAGATAGAAATACCATACAATCCAGCAATCCCATTTCTGAGTGTGTATATACCCAAAGGAATGGAAATCATCTGGTTGAAGGGATCCCTGCACTCTCATGTTTATTGCAGCTCTGTTTACAATAGCCTAGAATTGAAACCAACTTAAATTTCTATGGGTGGAATGACTGGATAAGTAAAAGTGGTAAGTAACACAATAGACTACTATTCTACCATTAAAAGCATGAAATTCTGCCATTTGCAGCAACATGGATGAACTTAGAGAAAATTACGTTAAGTGAAATAAGCCAGACACAGAAAGAAATACTATGTGAGCTCACTAATAAGAGGGAGCTAAAAATAAATTAAAAATAAATTAATTAAAAAAGAAAGAAAGAAAGATATAGGAATCAAAATAATTCACTGAAGTTTCAAAAGGAGAGAATAGAACTCAGGTTACCAAAGGTGAGAAAGGGGGAGAGAGTGGAAGCTGATCAAGAAGTTGGTAAAGGGCCACAAATGTAATGTTGAATATACTAATTACCCTGATTTGAGCATCACATATTGTGCACAGGCATTGATATTCAATGCTGTACCCCACAGATAGGTACAATCAATTATGTTTCAATGAATTATTATTATTTTTTAAAATTTGATCCTTTAAGGATCAAAAAATAAAGTTCATCCATCCTAAAACTCAAAATGAAAAGTTTGTAAAAATAGTTAACAAACCCAGCTCTGGTGCATAAAATAATAGTAGAAAGTGACATTATTCATGATGCAAAATCATGCTTCTTTTTTTTTCACTGCTACCAATTTTTATGTTTTTATTTTTATTTTTTTATTATTTTTATTTTGTCAATATACAATGTAGTTGATTATTGTGTCCCATCAACGAAACCTCCCTCCCTCCTCCCTCTCCCCCCTCCCACCCAGGTGTGTCCCCTCCATTTGCTTGTTGTAAGAACTTCAAAAAAAAATTGTGGTTGTTATATCTTCCTCTCCCCCCCACCCCCCGGTTTTTTGGTTTATTTTGTTGTTGTTGTTGTTGTTTGTTTGTTTTTGTGTGTGTGTGTGTGAGAGTGTG
>NW_007729549.1:0-256 GCF_000696425.1 Galeopterus variegatus | reverse complement strand
GCATACATATTTATGATTGTTATGTCTTCTTGATGCATCACTCCTTTTATCATTATGTAGTAACCCTTATTGTCTCTTTTTATGGTTTTTAGTTTAAAGTCTGTTTTGTCTGATATGAGTATAGCTACTCCAGCTCTTTTTTCTTTTCTGTTTGCTTGGAAGATCATTTTCCATCCTTTCACTCTTAATCTATGCGAGTCTTTATGGTTGAGGTGGGTCTCTTGTAGGCAGCATATAGTTGGGTCCATCTTTCTTA
>NW_007729548.1:232759-234034 GCF_000696425.1 Galeopterus variegatus | reverse complement strand
AGTCCTGGTTCTGCCACTTTCTACTCGTGACTTTCTGAGATTTCCTTCCTTTGCAAAATGGGTGTAAAATGGCTGCCCCATATACATGATCAACTGCCAAAACTATTAACACATTTTAGATGTTGCAAGTATGATACACATGCAAGGCCTTTTATTTTCATTATTACAATGAGAAAGTAGAAAACTGGCCTAGGAACAAATGGAGAGAGAAAAATAAAGGAAGGGAGAGACAATGAGAGTGTGAAACATGATAGTCATACAACTTGAGAGAAGGTGGAATGGAAATGTCAAAGCTTTCAGCACGAGAGCTGGCTCTCCTCTCAGTTTGCCTCAGATCCTCAGTACCCTGGACAGTGACCAGGGGGGACTCCATCACATTCAATGCGGAAAACAAAGTCTGGGGCATTTGCAGGCTCCTAATGTCACTAGCTGAATCTCTGAGTCATAGCAACCCCAGCAATAAGGCTTCAGAACAGGAAAAAATAATGGCAACAAATAAAAATAAATAAAACCAGTGGGCCACTGTTGAACGTACCAAAAGTTCCTCTCAGCACAATTAAAAATTCAAAGATTTTTGAGTCCGATCTGGTTAAATAATCTTGGACAAATAATATAATCTTAACTGAGTATCAATTTCTTCAACTTTAAAATGAATCTAGCATCCATACCTTACAGAATTGAGGGAGAAGTAAGTTATACAGCTAGCTTCTAGCATAGTACATGCATAGTAAATATTCCCAGTTTTGTGTTTCTTCCGTGTCCCTCTTACTAATCCTGCATATCTTACTCCTGTCCCTCTGTTCCTGGTGAGCCTTCCNACCCAAAGCATGATCTCTTCTCATGCGGAGTGGGCAGCCTGGACATCCCAGAAGAGCCCACATTGTCCAAAATAGGACTCGGGGAACCCGGTGACATTCTCCTGCTGTGAATGCAAGTCAGCGTGGCTGAGCGCAGGACTCAGGAGAGTCTGAAGACGCAGGTTTCGTCACGGTTCTGACTTATTTTTCTTTTAACCCCATCATGTGTATGAAGGTAGCTCAGATGCTTTAGTGTGTTTCAGTCACTTCTATATTACTGTATGTCTTCAGTGGGATTAAGGAAATATGAAAGTCCTGATTTAAGCCTCAGGTACATGAAAAGGCAGTAGTGTGAAGTCAAAATCAGAAGTGTGACCAGTCCTGGTTCTGCCACTTTCTACTCGTGACTTTCTGAGATTTCCTTCCTTTGCAAAATGGGTGTAAAATGGCTGCCCCATATACATGATCAACTGCCAAA
>NW_007729548.1:229677-231001 GCF_000696425.1 Galeopterus variegatus | reverse complement strand
GTTTAGCTTCTTCCCCAGTAGAATATTTCACTCTTTTCCACAGATAAGTTTTGCGAAATGAAAAATCAATTGTATTAACATTGATCTTTAGTCTTTATGTATTAAGATTTTTAATCCTTTAATCCTGTATGCTGAAGATAGTTGCTGAATAACAATAACCTGTAAACACATACATAATGCTGGAAGACTATGATATGGACTAAGAAATGATGATCTATACTTGTTAAAGAGAAACTCCAGGGTGAAGGGATCGATTTCTTAATAAAGCACTCTAACTTGTGATTTACAATGCAATGATAGGTCACTGATTTATCTAATGTGACTGACTTTCATCACTGGAGAATGTGCAGCACTCTTGCTGCAGGGGAGGAAAACAGCTATGTATTTGCATCTCTCCACCGTACTCCGTGCCCAATAATTATTAAGTTGCATTTGTTTATGATGCTTTATGAAGCCAGGATTATTAGTTTAAACCATTGCTCCCCATGTCTTATGTTCACATATTACTTCATTCCTTGGTGATCAACATACTTATTCATAGAAGCCTGAATTATCTGTCCAAGTTGCTCTGAGCCCCCTTCTGGGGCCTGAGTAGTTGACTCTGTCTTTCTGGGGTCTGGCAGGACATCAGCAGTGTGCCTATCTTTTGGCCTGAGAGGTGGCCAAGTCCTAGCTGTTTGGGAGGGGTAGATACTGTGGAAAAGCTTGGATGGGCATGCTAGGCTGTCTAGAGTACCCACATATGCAGGCAAAGTGGTGAAGGATGGAGATTGAAAGGGGAAGAGAAGAGAAGCAAGGCACAGGCTCGAAACCCCCAGTTGTACTCCTATACCCAAATTCCTGCCAACACTAGGAATAGACCTGGCAACAGAAGCTGGTAATATCAAGGTGGATTGAATACATTTTTCTGTGTCTGTAGATTATAACATGTGACAAATCTCACCCTTACCTTTTCATGCATTAACATTGCTGGAGGGATGTTATATAAACGAGCCAAAGACAGCCTCTGTATTGGCCTTCTGTCATTGATTTCTTCAAAGTAGGCTGATATACTGAGACCCATTAGCTCAAAAGCCTGCAGGAGCCATACTCTACTTTCCATACATCCAATTGTTCAAAAATATAGTCTAAACTCACAGATTTTTAGCCATTTAAAATCTTCCTGTTTTGCATACCTCTGGAAACTGTACACATCATCTAGTTGCTATACTAATACCATGAAAGTATATTAAAAAAATGTTGCTGCCCTTCAGAGTTTCTTGATCCAGAGATTCCCAACTGTGCTGCCCAGTGGCATCACCTGCCACAGGTAACTCCCTTCTCC
>NW_007729548.1:208332-228696 GCF_000696425.1 Galeopterus variegatus | reverse complement strand
TATGGTTTATCCTTTCAATTATTTATTTTGTTAATAAGCCTGGAGGGAGCCCCTATATCTGCCAAGAACTGGATAGGAGCTGAAAATATAAGGAAACAGGAGATTATTATGGTCCTTGAGGATCTGGCAATTTTTCTAAAATGTTTTTGTTTTTTTTTTCCTCCTTGCTATAGCAGATTTCAGTTTTCCTGGAAGATGTTTGATTTCTTTCATTCTATGTTGAAAAACAAAAAGCTGACAGTGGGTTTGTAACACACTCTCCCCTTCTTTAGACACCTGAGGTCTTGACCTCCACCAGACATGCTTGTAGAATGTCACTGGTGGTTACTCATAAGAAGATAAACAGAGGAGTTTTCATGGAGAAATGTTTTATCAGAATATACTTGATCAGATTAGGATGCTTATTGTAAATAACTGGGGATTTATAGATTTATAAAATGCATCTGCCCAGGGAGTAGAAGTTAGTAATATAAGTTCTTTATGTACATAACACACGGAGTGTAAAAGTGAATAAACCTCAAACATAAAGGATATCTTCTGAACTGACGCTTAACTCACACTTTGTAAGCCCCTCTCTTACTCTAAAGCCAAAATAGGTTCTAGAAGAGAAGAGGCTCGGTTGTGATCCTCTTTTATTGTATTTAATTAATCAATTGCTGTTGGCGTTTTCACTTTGTCATCTACAAGTTCTTTGTATATTTGGGATAATTATCCTTTTTCAAGTATAAGTGTTGCAAATATCTTCTCCCAGTATGTATCCTTTAATATCACTATGTTTCATGTATTTTTGATTAACAGAAGTTCTTAGTTTTAATGTAATCAAATTAGTTAAATTAATCTTTTTTGTTATGTTTAGTACTTTTCTTTGTGATCTTATAATCCTATATTTTATTCTAAGAGATTCAAAGTTTTGCTTTCCCTTCCTCTAACTTTTTATTTTTGAAGTATTTATATGTACAAAAAGCTGAAAGAATAGTACAAGGATCATCCATATATTCTTAACCTAGAAACATCAATTGACTCTCTCCTTAGATATACATGTTTGCATTTGTAAGTGTATTTATATGTGTTTGAACACGTATGCATATTTGCATAGATCTGTTTATCTATTTATTCATATCTATCTATATAGAAAAGATATGTCTATGTAGATTGATGGGTGAATGAATGGATAGATAGATTGATAGAAAAATAAATAGACAATCTTTCTATCTCTCTATATAAATCTTTCTACCTCTTCCTGAACCATATAAAGGTTTTGAACATCATTCATTTCACCTTTAAGTTCCTTAGTTGACTCTCCTAAAGAAATGATGTTCTTCTGCATAGCAAAATTCTTTTGCATCCAAGAAATTACCAAAGATACAATATTATCTTTAGATAGCCCAAATTCAAACATTGAAGTTCCTTAGTTGACTCTCCTAAAGAAATGATGTTCTTCTGCATAGCAAAATTCTTTTGCAACCAAGAAATTACCAAAGATACAATATTATCTTTAGATAGCCCAAATTCAAACATTGTCAACTGCCTCAAGTATGCTCTTTATAGCTTTTTTAAAATCCAAGATCTCAACAGGTTTAATGCATTGCTTATACTTATAATGTCTCTTCACTACTTCTAATCTAGAACAGGGTTCAGCAAACATTTTCTATATAGGGACAAATAGTAAATATTTAGGCTATAAGGGGTCAAATGATCTCTTGCAATTACTCAGCTTTGCTAAGTAGTATGTGTTGTAGTGCTAAAGTAGTCACAGAAAATATGCAAATGAATCAGCATGACTGTGTTTAAATAAAAATTCACTCACTAATAAGTTTTTCCTTAGTGTGTTGACCCCTGATCTAGAATAATCACAAAATATTGTCTTTCATTCATTGACATTTTTGAAGATTCCAGACCAGTTTTCTTACAGTATGTACCCCAAACCAAGTATATCTCATTAAACTTTTTATGACATCATATCCAGATACATGTTGCCTCATTATTGAGGATGCTCAACTTTGTCATTTGGTTAAGTTGGTCTTTGCCAGATCTCTACATTGCAATGATATCTTTCCCACTTTTTAATTAATAAATAAACTTGGAGTAATAATTTCAGGCCACATGAATATCTTGTTTTCCAACAACATTTCACCCAATGGTTAGAACATTAATTGATGATTCTTACCTAACTCAATTATTACACTGGTGTTAGCAAAATGGTAATTTCTAATGCTATCATTTCTTCTACATTTATTCATTGGAAATTTTCTTAAAAGAAGAGCTTTTTCTCCTTCCTCATTCCTTCTCCACTTTGTGTACTATTATAAAAAACTGAAAGTTTTTTTAATTCAATATTGTATAATTCATTAGAATCATTATTGGCCAAAATTGTTCCAAATTTGGCAAGGATGAGCCCTTACAGGTTAGTTTCCGTGTCCTTTTGACATGCTTCCATTAGCCTTCCTTTTTGCCACAACGAAAGGTATATTAAGCTCATTTTGCATTTTCCCTTCCTCAGATTTGGAACAAGCAGTTTTTCAAACAAGCTCTATTTTCCTTTACTAAGAAGTCATATTTAGAAACAAATACAAGTGAAAGAAAAGAAGAGGATGTCTCCACAAAGCCCATTTCAGAGTGATAGAAGCGTCTGCTCTATGATAATATTGGGGGACCTGATCACACTTCTCAGCATTGCACAGATCATCTAGGCAACAAATCAACAGAGTGACCATTATTCTTGCAGAAGGAGAGAAGAAATCTAGGGTAATTGAAGTGGGGGGAATAAGTGGGGGATGGGGAGAGATTGGACAAGGGGCATAAACAATAATTACGATTTGTAACAATAGAGATGCTAGTAATATCTATTTGGTATTTGATCAACATATCTCTCAAAGTTGAACCCCAAAATATGTATAATCAATTTTGATTCAATAAAAATTTAAAAATAAATAAATAAAATAAAACAAAAACAAATACAATGTACTTCAAAAGTTTATGGGAATATTTGTATTATCTTTCAATTCTATTTTTCTACTAACTTTTTGAAGTTCCTTTGTATATGGGCAACAGATATACTCACTGCATTATTGTACCACTGCCTCTAAGCCCTTTTGTTGGGAAGAACAGAAAATATTTTTTAATAAAATATTTATAGTGAATATCCTTTAAGATGACCTCCAGTAATCTCTGCCTATTGATATTTGCAACTTTGTTTAGTATCAAAGGTATTAGTGATTCACTTCTAGTAAATAAAATGTGGCAGAAGTCATGGAATGTCACTTGTAGGAGTAGGCTATGAAAAACCGTGGCTTCTGTCTTGGGTGCTCTTTCGTGTTTGCAACTTTGTTTAGTATCAAAGGTATTAGTGATTCACTTCTAGTAAATAAAATGTGGCAAAAGTCATGGAATGTCACTTGTAGGAGTAGGCTATGAAAAACCGTGGCTTCTGTCTTGGGTGCTCTTTCGTGGTCTTTTATTGCTTTCATGAGATAAGCCAGCTGCCATGTTGTGAACAACCTCTTGGGGAGGCTCACATGACAAAGAAAGAAGAGAGACCTTCAGCCAATAGCCAGTAAGTAACTGTTGCCTTCAGGACAATAGCCTCTGGGGAGCCACATGAGTGAGTTTTGAAGCAGATTCTCTCCTAGTGAAGCCTTCACATGAGATTTCTTCTCTGGCTGATAGTTCCACTGTAACCTTGTGAGAGACCTTAAGCCAGAGGCAATAACTGATTGCACCTGGATTACACAGAGACTGTGAAAAAGGAGTAATTTTTTTACACTTCAATCCAACAATAAATTCAGAAACTTCTGGGTATCCATGAGATAATGGCAGCCCCTACAGTGTAATCTCATACATTCTTAAAGACAACAACAACAAAAAAATAAAGTCAGCATACTAATCAATTAAGAGACTAAATAAATCCTTGCATAACCCATGCTTATAACTAAGAATCAAGGACTATTATGAATATTAAATTTCACCTAAGTAGAAATATGAACACTGAGCCAGTAAAGCCAGCTCCAGAACCCACATTAGTATAGAGAGTTAGAAGGAGACGGTGCAGACAAGGTGTCAGAGAAGAAGAGAGGTTATGCATTATGGAATAAAGATACAAATACTTCAAGAAAGAGAAAGGATGACTCTATTGACAGATACACGTATGATACGAGTATGCCCCAGGTGTTAAAATTAACAGAAAAAGACTTTATGCTAACCATTAAAAACATGTTAAAATATCTAATGAGAAAGATTTTAATGTTGTGGTAATTTAAACAGGGAGATGAAACTCTTCTGAAAGAATTGCATGTAAATTCTAGAACTGAAAAATACAATATCTAAAATAACTCATTAAAAGTACCTAGTCATAGACAAGTATTGTTTATGAACTCAAGAAAGGGCAATGCAAATTATGTAATTTGTGGCACAGAAAGAAAATATAATAAAGATATGAAAGAAGAAGAGAGAATCTGTGACATGTAAGACAATGTCATATGGTGCAACATACAAAGAATTGGAGTAACAGAAGGAGAGTAGAAGGAAGATGTGTAGAAAAACTATTTGAAAAAAATTATGGCTCACCCTTTCCTAAAATAGATGAAAGTCATCAATGCAGAGATCCACAAGGCTCAGCAAACCCGAAGCAATCAAGGTAAATAAAAAGAAGACTGCACCTACACCCATCATAGCAAAACTACTTACAGAACAGAGAAAGAATGGGTGAGAGAAAGAAAGCATTAAAAACAGTAAGAAGAAAAGACCCATTTATGGAGGAGAAAACAATTAGAATGAAATATGGTATCTCATTAAAAAAATTGAATCAGACAATTCAATGGAGCAATTAAAATACTGAAAAAAGATAAAAGTAGAGTTCTATACTGAGTGAAAATATGCTTTAGTAATAAATATAAAATAAAGACACTTTTAATAACTGTAAAAACTTAAGAATAATATTGTAATATCTAATTATTTAAAATTAATAGAAAGAGTTATAGCTAAAATATCACGAGAATTATAAACAGAGTACTAAAAATACTTAACTAATTCAAAAGAAGTCAGGAAAGGGACATGCAAAAAAGGGAATAATAGAAATTAATAATAATTTTATCAATAAATCAAATGATATATGGGATGGAACACTAATTAAATGACAGAAATTATCAGACTAGATGAAAAAGCAACTCAATTATATGCTGCTGTTTATAACAGCAACATTTTAGATATAAGCAAAAATTTGAAAGTAAAAGAACAGAATAAGATATACCATGTAAATAATAATCACAAGAAAGATGATGAAGTGATATTAATATTAAAGTAGACTTCAAGATAATAAGTACTACTAAAGACACATTTCATAATAAAAAGGGTATTAATTTATCAAGAAGAAATAACAATTTTAACTGTACAAACCCAATAAGTAGTTACAAAATACATAAAGCAAAAATTGACAGAAGTAAAAGAACTAGATAAATTCAGAATCATAATTGGACATCTTAATACTTCTCTTTCTGTAACTAAAATAAAAATGAAGCAAAAATCAGTAACAATATAAAATATAATACGAACAAGACTATTAACTAAATCGATCAACTTTAAATTATAAACTTTATAATTATAAGACAATTTATATTTATAAATCACTGTACCAATTAAATTAAACATGTATATTATTTCAATGTTCACATGGGATTTTTATCAAAATAGATCATGTGTTTTGTCATAAAATAAATCTGAGTAAATTCAAAGCGATTGCAGTCATGTAAGGTATATTCTCTCATGATAATACATTCAGTAACAACAAAAAAGTCCCTAAAATTTACAAGTATTTGGAAAATAAACAATATACCTCTACATCATCCAAGGATTAAAAAAAAAAACCCTCACAGTAAATATTAGAAAATGCTCAGAACTAAACATTAATAAAACATTAATACAAACACAGTTTATCAAATTATGTTAGATACATTTAAAACAGTGCTGAGAGAAATATATATTATAGACACATATATCTCAAAAGAGAATAGATGTAAAATCAGCAAACTAAGCTTTCACCTCAGAAGAGCATCTTAGAGCAAAAAATGTAAAAGGAATAGTAATAAAAACGTTAGTGGAAACCAATAAAATAAAAAGCTAATATGAAATAGAGAAAATGAACAGAGTCAAAACTTGCTGTGCTGTTTCAAAAAAAGATTGATAAAATCAATACGTATCTATCAAGATTACTCAGGTCCGAAAATATTAGAGAAAGCAGAATGATACTAGCAGAAGTGGAAAAAGAATTATTACAGTTAATGCATTTATTAAAAGAAAAAAAGTCGATATAATAAATAACATTTTGCTCCCCAAATTCAATAAGTTATGGAAAACGCATAAATACTTTGAGGCATGCTACTTTTTAAAACTGAACAAAATGTAATTGAAAATCTCAATAGTCTTACATCTGTTAAAAATATCAATCTGTGTTTTAAAATCCTATATACAAAATTCTATTCCCAGATTGCTTTAATGATGCATTATCCCAAACTTTCAAAGAAAAAAAAAAAAAAAAGAAGTAAATTCACACAAATACTTTCAAAGGATATATAGAGAGTAAACACTTTCTGAATTATGTTATGAGGTAAGCATAACATAAATAATGAAACTTGAAAAGGACATTAAAGAAAAAAAAAATTCAAACCAATATCAGTGATGAAGGTAGAAGCAAAGCTCCTAAATCGTAAATTAAAAATAAATCCAGTAGTATATAAAGGAATACATCCTGTACAAGTGTGCTTATTTCAGATGAACATTAGACAATAAGTTGATATAAGTCATAATGTTATGAGAAAATAGTAGAGTAAATTAAATCTGTATGACATATAGAAAAAAAATTAGAAGAATGTTTTTACAACCCTGGGTAGGTAAAGTTTTCTTAGGTAACACACACGCAGAACTATTTGTAAAATAAAAAGATTATAAATTGGATTTCATTAAAATTTGAAAAGAACCTGTTTAGAAAGTCAAAGAAAAATAAAGCAAAGTCTCCTTGGGATGACTATCTTGCTTTGGGTGGTCATTACGTAGGTCTATACATTTTTGAAACTTCATAGCTGTACACTTATGTTTTTAAAACTTTTTATTAGGTAAATTCTAATTCAGTAAAGGACTGTTGATATAAAATAAATTTTAAAACATTCTTCATATTAACAAAAAATAACCTGTTAGAAGACATAATGGCAGAGAAAACCTACTTTTCAATAAAGTTGAAAAAAGATAAAATTAACTAGCAAATATATGCAAAATGGATTTTTTAGAATATTAATAAGTGGAAATAGTCTTCTTAGATAAGCTATCTCAATCATAAAGTTTCTGTTTTTCTCTTTTGAGAGGAACGAGATAGATGAGTTGTTATTAAGTTGATAGAAAAAAATAAACTGTTCAGAATTGTAACAACCCTAGGGGGGAAAAAAAGATAATGAAGTGAGATTAGTTCTACCAGATATCTAAACAAGTAATAATTGTCTTTAGTAACAATAGTGTCACTCTGTTGCATAAATCTGTAGACCAATGAGCAAAACAGAATAGTAGCTGTATAAATAAAACTAAGCACATAAAGAAATTTACTATATGACAACAGCACAACTAGAATGATCATGGGAAAAAAAGGATTTAAAAAAATGAATAGTATTCAAATAGCTTAATATACACTTAGAGAAATATAGACATTAATCTACAGATTACACTAGACTAAACTTCAAATATAATATCTAAATTTAAAAACAATAAAAGTATTAGAAAAACTATGGGTGAAATAATTTATACCTTCACTATTGAGAAAGTCTAACTATGACTCAAAATGTATGTAGAATTAATATTGATAAATTTAGTTACTTCAAATAAAATTTCATGGAAAAAACACAAGAAACATAGTTTTAAAAAGTCAAACAAGAATAAAATACTCAAAAATTCTCATAAATAAAAAACTATACAAGCAATTTAAGAATCATAAAATGGATAAAAATTAGGTAATCGGAAAAATGTTAAAGAGTATATACATATTTTTTTTTTCAATTGCATATGGTATACACTGGGCCGGAAGCAATAACAAAAATAAATAGAGTCAAACTTTCTTTTTTGAAAAACATTGTAAATGTCTATTTATCAATTTTATAAAATTTTAATGAATTTAGAAAGATTGAGATTATATAGTGTATGTTTTCCAATGACAACAGAATTAAATTAAGTCCATAAGCCATCAAAGAAAACCTCAAATATTTACAAGTTAATAATATGATTCTAAATAGGACATAGGCCAAAGAAGAAATCACAAAGGAAATCAGGCAATATTTTTGACTAAATTATAATAAGATTATAAAAACCAAAGTATCCAGAATGTAGCTAAAATAGTGCTTAGAACGACATTTGTAACTTTATATGTTTCTATTACAACAAAAGAAAATGAAGATAAATGATTTGAGATTTTGTGTCAAAAAAAAAAAAAGTACATCCAAAGTAAGTAGAAGAAAATATATAGAAAGATCAGAACAAATATCAGTTAAAAATAAACAGAAATAGTGAAAATTTACAAAGCCAAAAAAGTGGTTCCTTAAAAATATTTTTAAATAATGGATAAAGCTTGCTAAACAGAACAAGATAAGGAATAACTCAAGTCACCAATATTACGAATGCAAGAAGGCTAATAACCACCTACACTGCAACCACTTAAAAGTTAAAGCAAATCTAACAATTTAAATAAAATGAAGAATTTCAAAGACACAGACTACTGAATTTTAGAATAGATATACTAAATTACCCTATAACAAATAAATGTGTTCAATTTATAGTTAAAACTTCCCTAAACGAAGAGAACCACTAAAGCTGGTGAATTCTAGTAGATATTTAAGGAGAAACAATAGCATTTCTATGCAAAAATATTCTGAATATACAGGAGGAGAAAATACTTCCCTACTCAGTTTGTGAGGCCAGCATTGCACTGATATTGCTTGTGCTAATGCAGTTTATTGTATACAAATCATACTTCAATAAAATTGATAAGGAAAGTATAATTATAATATATATTAATATATGATTTATATAAATACTTATGTATTTAATATATATGAAAGTGTCTTTAATTCCAAAGTTTAATATGAACACGAATTTGTATGTGCATGTGTATATATACACATACATATATATATTATGTATAAAGAGCACAAGGGAAAGAGAGTGGCTTTTAAACATTTTCTACACCAAAATTATCCTTGTCTCAAATCCGAAAACAACCCTAACAAGGCTTCTATCATTATTTCTCATGAAATTTAAATTTCTCCATTGAACTTACTTAATAGTACATCAAACACGGTGGAGCTTATGCTCAGGTGGCAGCATTCTTGGAATGATTTGCGAATTCTGCCTCAGTGTCTGAAGCTTCTATAATTAAAGAGATTCTTTCTGGTGGAAGCGTTAGCCTTTGGGTGCAAATACGTTATTAGTTAATGATGATACTTTAACATATCATATATCCATATGAGTTACCGTTTTAGATTCTCTAGGAATGAAACATGAAAGAGGCATGCTTCTATTATCCCTGGTGCAGGAGTTCTTTCTCAGGTGAGTGTAGGATCGAGTTCGTTTCCTCAGAGATTCCAGACAGACATTCACTGACTTGCTACTCAATGTGTGCGTTGAGGATGGACACCATTGTCCTCAGTGCCACACACAGGGCTTCTGAGCGATGCAGAATTCAGGCCTCAGTCCTGACCTAATGAATCTTAATTTGATTTTAACAAAATTTCCAGATAAGTAATGTGCACAACAATTTTAAAAAGCACTGATTGAGCTCACTATAGTATAAAGAGAAATGACAAGAAGAAAATGTAGCTCCTGTATGTTGTCAGTCGCCGAGCCTGTTACATACCTTTAAGGTAGACTCCCTCCTCTCTGTTCCAACGCTTCTGTACAAAACATGGCCTGTATTCATTCTTGCCAGAAATCTTGTAATAGCTTCTTCACTGTTCACCTTTTTCCATCTTGTCCCATCTTGGATTTAAAATCTTGACTCTTGACTTAGACTGTCTAGGAATGGTGAATGTGTAAAAAGGGATTGTATTTGTCTTACTCTGAAAAATTTTAGAGACTTGGAATGTGCTAGTTATTGCTAAGGGAAAAATAAAAATGAACAAATTCAAGAAGAAACCTAATATTTCTGAATGCTGTGAATGAAGTATACCAAATATGAACATAAGTAACTCTATTTCAGGGATGAATATACAAGTGAAGGAAAACTACAGCAGGTGAAGGAATGATCAGTGGAATCCAAGTCATAAAAACAAAAATAATGAGATAAGTCTTTTAGTGAAAAGGAAACCTCGGAAAAAATTTTGAAAAGGAATAAGAAATGTTAATAATATCCGAAAGGGTTTTCAAAGCAATAAATATGGATTAGGTATATACTAATTAGTGAGAAGATAATGAAATCCACAAAGACTTTGAAATGACTAGGATATTGACCTGCTTTCTAAAATCATCTTTAACAACAAGGAAAAAAAAAAAAAAGTCAAAGTAGGAAGTTGAAGCAATTAGCATGTAATGAAGATCTTGTGAAACACAAGCACACAGGGTCAGCTCAGAAATTAAGCATTTCACTTTTCCACCATACAATCTAGAATGTTGAGGAATAAAAAAATTATATATATATATATATATATATATATTGATTTTTGTGCCATAATTTAAAGACAGAATACGGACACATAATCTAATCAGTGAGCTGGCTTCCCAGTGATGAACACAGATTTGTTTATTTTCCCAGGTAACTTGAGACTATAAAAGAGAAAAGCTAGAAGCAAACAAGGCTCTGTTTTCTTAAAAGGAGAGTAGCAGTCATCTCGACTCAGTAAAATAAGGAGACAAATTCTAAGATAAATATCGGAAGACATCTAGAGGATGAATGAATTATGAAAAGCAAGCAGTATGATTTTAGAAAGAAAAAAATCATGCCAGGCAAATTTAATTACTTTTTTTTTTCCTTGTGGATCAAGTTATGAGATTAATAGATGAAAGCAGCCATAGATGTGGTGTATCTTGATTTCAGCAAAGCAAAAGGATAGCATATCTTATAAAATTTTACTCAAAGAATTAGTTTAAATTAGCTTGGATATGAACCCTTTTACACAGACTAAAAATTGGTTGAAGTATCACATGAAAGGGCACATAATAAATGGAAAATTTTCTAGGAAGGAAGAAGTATCTAGAGGACCACTACAAGGGTTAGTGGTAGGTCCAGTGCTTTTAAACAGGGACATTAATGATGGCACCGAGGAAGTAAACAGCATGCCAATTAAATTCACAGACCAGAGACCATGCTAAGTTGGGAAATACTTCACACATTCCCAAGCTTGAGAAGCAATAATGAGCCCTGAGGAGGTTTGATATATGGTCAAAACTGCATTTCGATTCATCCAACATGAAAATTCATGGGGAAAAAATTCGTAGGCCATGTAGGATACTCAAGAGCAAGATGCCCCCAAAAGCTCCAGTGTCTGTTCAACAAGCAACCAAAATTCAGAGACCCCATCATTTTAGTCATGATACCACCAAGCCCAGCTGGTTTGGAAATGCGTTATATAAATCCCTTATATTCTTATCCTTAAAGCAAGGTTTAATGTGAATACAGAGATTTATTTTAAGCATCTCATTTTCAGGAAGAGGTTAAAGAAAAATAAAGGTGGTCCAGAAAAGAATAATAAAATATTGACAAAGCATTAACCTTGAAAAGCCTCATTAGGTTGGTTTATTTAACATGATATCTTCACTTGAAAATAAGCTTCATTTGTTGATAAAACTCCATTTCTTTCCATTGGCTGATTTTATGCGTAGAAATATTCTTTAAGTAAATTTTTGACTAAAGATGATAAGCAAACTATTACTTATCATAGCAAATAAAAATGGAAATGTTAATGTCAAAAATAGAGAACACTATGGTAGAAAAGATACTTTTGCAACCATAGCAAACATTTTCAAACATTGCTACAACACTGAAGTGAATTATCAAATAAAAATAAAGACACCAATAAACAGGATGCAAAAATGCACATACAGTATGTTCAAAATCTTGTAAAAGTACACGAAAAACACATTGAGAGTGATTCACCAAGGTTTTAAAAAGTGGTTATACCTAAGTAATTGTTAATAATTACTGGAGATTTTTATTTTATTTTCATATTTCTCTGAAAGTCTTAAGGGCTATATTAATGCTATTTTAACTATTATAATTTTATAATTTATTTATACATATGATAGTGTTTCGAGACTAATGGCATCAGAAAAAAAATTACAACTGCTACTCTGCATGTGGTAATCATTTTGAAATACTGCAGTTCAGATATTCACAGGGAGCTTTCACTGTAATCCACACTGGCTCAAACAATAAGAATATCTGCAGGGCTATTTTAACTTTTCAAACAAAAATAAGTTTTAGTAAAAGTAAAGGAAATGATTGTATTTTTTTCCTTTTTTTGTTGCAAATATTTTTTCAACTTGGCTCTTTTTAAAAAATAAATTTTATTGTATATATTTAAGGTATACAACTTGATGCCATGGGATACATATAGATAATAAAAAGATTACCATAGTGAAACAAATTAACATATCCCATCTTTTCGCATAGTTGTCCATTTTTTTTTTGGTTTTTGTTATTGTTGTTTTTTTGTGGTAAGAGCAATTAAAATCTACTCATTTAGCATAAATCCCAAATGCAGTACAGTTTTGTTACCTATAGTTCTCATGTTTTGTGTTAGATCTCTATACTTGTTCATCCCACATATCTGCTACTTTATATCCTCTGATCTACCTCTCCCCATTTTTTCCTTACTCTCCCTACCCCCCACCCCTGGTAACCACTGTTCTCTATCACTGTATGTTTGAATTTTTGACTTTTTTAGACTCCACATGTAAGTGAGATCATGCAATATTTTCTTTTCTGTATCTGGCTTATTTCACCAGCATAATGTCCTCCAGGCTCATCCACTTTGTGGCAAATGGTAGAATTTCATTCTTTTTAAGGGCTGAATAATATTCCATTGTTTCTTTATCTCTTCATTCATTGAGAAGCACTTAGCTTGTTTCTATATGTTGGCTATTGTAAATAAAGCTGCAATGAACATGGGAGTACAGATATCCTTATGAATTGGTGATAACATTTCCTTTGGGTATATGATCAAAAGAGAGATTGCTGGTCAGATTTATTTGCTTATTTTAGGAGGTTTGAGTACATGAAGTAGGTATTTATTCTCATATTCAACATATTTATATTTAACAGTCTTAACCCCAAGTACCCTTATACTGTTATTTATTCTTTTTCTAAATTTCTCCAGATTCTTGATATTTTATCATCATGATCTACGACCCACCCAGTTTGGTTTTATTTAATCAACAATGAATAGCATGAAGGCACTGGATCAATTTTTCAAATATTGAGATCAGATTGTTTTAGGAACCAATGTTCTCTAACCCAATAGCTTCCTCAAGGCCACAGGAAATTATTCATTTATTAGCTTCTTTGATTTGTTAGTGTAGACATTATCCATGTAGACCTACCCAGCCTTTTTTTTTAAAAAAATTCTGATTACTCAGTTTATATACATGGACTTTATAATAAACTGGTTTGAACTCTGGCAATGACTGAAGTTTTGAAATAAACCTTAGATAATTTCATGATGTTAGATCATGTTAATTTAATTTTCACAATTTCTGTTTATTTAACTATAAAGTAAGATTATTATAATCCTGGAACTCATTTTAATAAAAATAACAAATGGCTTGGATTTTTCAAGGATTGTTCAGGAAAGTAATTCAAAAAAGCACAGTAGCATTAAACACTGAAAAACTAAATTCAGCTATTTTAAAAAGTAAAACTACAAGTGAATGAAGTAAATAAAATCATTCATATTTTTAGGCAGAAGATAAATGGAACTATCTAGTAAAATCATGCTTTACATACTAAAGGCTAGAACAGAAATAAATATGTTTAGCTTCCATTAATGATTAATCATCAGTGGTAATTTTTAAATACAGATGAAAATATTATTATTACACATGTATATGTGCACACACAAACGTATTTATAACAATGAATAACCATCACTTGAATTCAAAATTGGTTTCTGATAACTTATTCCAATGGAACACATTGTTTCTTTTCTTAAAACAGGGCTTTTCTTAGAATTCATTTCCAGTTGGATGTTTTATATAGACATGGTAATGAAATGCATAATG
Source organism: Galeopterus variegatus (assembly GCF_000696425.1). Lineage (NCBI taxonomy): Eukaryota > Metazoa > Chordata > Mammalia > Dermoptera > Cynocephalidae > Galeopterus > Galeopterus variegatus. Next base: position 214,458 of record NW_007729548.1, on the reverse strand, counting down.
ATAACTTATATAGTCTGCTATTCTCTAAACTCTTCTCATATTCTCTATGTAGCAAGTAATGCTATACTTTGAACAGTTTTTAGGATTCTTATTTAACACTCTTGTTTCTTTAGTGCCAGCTCATTAACAAATTATATAATTTTGACCTGCACCACATACTTCTGAGTTAAACCCTTAATATATATATATATATATATATATATTCCACCAATGATGATAACACAGTTTTCTTTCTTTACAGCAAAGTTGCTTTAGTAGAATGACCTGTGTAGTATAAATAGAATAAATTCATCATAATTAGCAAACATATACCAACTAACTCTTAAGGCCTTGCATAGTATCATAATTTTGATCAATATTTTTACCAATGCATACTAAGTATTTACTATTTTCCAGAAACTGTTATAACTATTTAAGATGCTTTATCTCATTTAATTCTAACAATAATATGTAAAGCAATTGCTGTGATTTTCTTCAATTATAATATTGAAGAGAAGAGTAAATATAATCAAATAAATGATCACTTGCCGTCAATGATTACTGTCACCTGGAAAATAATTTGTGAGCTCAGACTTTAGAAAAACCCATATTAACAGCTAGGATATCCTCATTTGTAATCAAATCATCGATATCACAGTTTCTTTAAAATAAAATATTAAATTAAATTATCTTGATTTACTATTCTTTAATAAATAGGAGAAGCATAACAGAGCAAAGCTCTGTCCCAGTTGCATCTTCATTTGCACACTAGTTGTGATCAGAGAAAGGACACATCAATACCAAAAAAGAATTTATACACACTATCATTCACTAAGACACCTGTCCAAAAGAAAAGGACTGAAGGAATTAAATGCACAAGTTCTTTAAGTTTAAAATCATAACAATGCTTAAAATTATTTGAAATGTGTGATAAAATAAACATTTCTCTAGTGAAATAATTTCTAGTCTTTTTTTTTTGGCAGCTGGCCAGTATAGCATCTGAACCCATGACCTTGGGGTTATAATATAGGCTGTGCTCTAACCAGTTTAGCCAACCAGCCAACCCTAATTTCTAAACATTTTAAAATCACACTTAAAATAATCCTCCACTATCATTATATTTAAATAACTATATTCTGTCAGTTCATGGACAGTATTTTTCCACATTATAAAGGATGCATTTATTATAAATCTATTTAATTATGTACATTAAAAATCTATTTAATGTTATATAAAATAAAGATACTCTTCAGAAAACTATAATTTTCCAAATAATTTGCTTGTAATTATTTATGGATAATTGCTGATGATCCACACCAGTTATTTTCCAACTTTTTAAACAAGATGGTGTTTGCTGTGATTTAAAAAGATTTAGATTCACTTTGATAATCATTTCAGCATAATACAGTGTCAACTACAAAAATAATGTTTATTTGTGAATATATAAAATTAACATATTTTTATTTCAATTTACTTGTGGATATCAAAATATGCCAATTTCATATGCACAGATAAATAAAATGTGAAATATTGATATTTTATATAGTATATTATGAAGGCAAGTTGATTTGTTAATCACAGATATGTGAAGAAGGCATTATTCTAAAAGTTGTGTACCCAGGAACCCATTTGTCAGAGGAAAGATGTGATCAGAGATGAGTGTGGAGCTTACATAATACTCAAATGTTTACGAATATCTGACAAACCTACCTTTTATACCTGGCATATGCAATGTTAAATTTTGAGGCTGAATATTTAAGGGAAGCATTTCTAAGAATTGGTTATGAGTGCAAATACCTCATTATTATTATTATTATTAATTAAAATAATGTAGTAATGATAGCTGACATTTTATATGTGTTTTTATGAGGCAATTTGCTAACAATATTTAAAAATTTCTCTAAGTCTCCTTACTTACAACACTACAAGATAGCTACTATTATCCACCTATTAACAGATGTGAAAAGCAGGGCTTAGTATATTAAGCAATCTGCCCAAAGGTACACAGTAAGTACATATGCTGTAGAGTAGGGTATAAATCTAAACCAGTAAGAATAAATATCTCATAATTTGCCTACTAATTGAAAAATATTTTTTAACAAAATTGCTTTTAAATGACCTCAAGTTTACAGAATAATTAAAAAAAAATACAGCATACTCCCATATGTTTTACACCCAGATTCATCAATTTTTTACCACATTTACTTTATCCTGTTTACTTTGCCTTTAAATACATTACAGTGTTTTTCTTAAGAACATGGGAATTCTTTTACACAAATCCAGTACAAGTCTCAAATTCAGGATATTTTATGTTTATAAAATACTGTTATTCAGGGTTCAAATCCCCATACAGGCCAGCTGTCAAAAAGAAAAAAAAAGGAAAAATACTATTGTTTAATATGTAATATATGTTAAAATTTTATTAATGGTCTCAGTACTGTCTGTTATAACTATCACATTTTGCACTGAGATAGGATCCACTATAAAACCACGCATTACTATTACTTGTTATGTCTCTTCTTCTTTAATCTGGAACAGTTTATGACATCAACATTTCTGAAAAGTACAGGCAATTTTTTTTTTTACAGAATGTTTCTCAATTTGGGTTTTTCTAGTTTCCTAATGATTATATTTAGGTTGTCTGTTTTTGGCAAAAATACTCCATAAGTGATGCTCTGTCCTTCTTAATATATCATATCAGGGGTTACCTAACATCAGTTTGCAGCATTATTTGTAATGTGTAATTTTATTAATTGGTTAAGTTGGTTTATTTCATGTTTTTTCCCACTATAGAGTTACCATATTTTTATTTGTAATTAACAAACAATTTATAAAATTATTCTGTTCTTTGTCAACTTTCACCAAATATCTTTATCATTTCATCCTTTGGTGATTCCAGCCTTATCAAATTCCTATAATTGTTTCAAAAGAGCAATCTTAGTATTTTATCCCTCCTACACCTCTTAATTGCCATCTTTTACTAAATAAGCATACCTTTATTCACATATAAATTAGCGGGATGAACTCAGTAATTCTTATATCATTCAATGGTTAAAATTCATTTTAAGCGATTCCTTATTTTAGTGGTCAAACTTTCCCAGACTAGGGAATTGTGAGTTCCTTCAAGCTAACTACTTCACATCCTTCTGACACATCCCTACCATTAAAAAAAAATGCTTTATTACTTTCTGGTATAACAAGATGGTCCAGTCTTATTCCATACTTCTACTTTCTTTAAACCTAGCCCTGGATTTAGCCATTTCTCCAAGGTTCTTTTATTTGGAAAAGAAATTTAGAAACCAAGGTCTGCACGCTGAACGTGCTAATTTCTAGCTGGGTGTTACAGACTCAGAGTCCAAACTTGAAACCTATGATACACATTCAACTATGGGCAAAATAAATAAGGAAGTAAAAAATAAAGTGATTTTGTTTGTTTGCTTAGTGGGTAAAGCTTATAATATTTCATTCAACAAATATTTATGGGCATTCTGAAAAGGATAGGACATACAACGGATAGTAAAACAGGACTCTAGATGTAATTTTGTTATATTTAAAAAGGGTAGTCATACAAAATGGTAACATATATTTTAGTTTTTTAACTCTAAAGGTTTTTTTTTTTTTTTTTTTTCCTTTTTGTCTTTTTTACTGCTCGGCAATGGGATCACACCCCTCGGTGTTGTGCCCGCACCGCGCTCAGCCAGTGAGCGGGAACCGGTCTCCACATGGGATCCGAACCCTCGGCGGGAGCGCCGCCATGCTCCCAAGCGGCGCACTCTCCAGTGCGCCACTGGGCTGGCCTTAACTCTAAAGGTTTTTTTTTTTTTTTGTTCCTTTTTGTCTTTTTTACTGCTCGGCAATGGGATCACACCCCTCGGTGTTGTGCCCGCACCGCGCTCAGCCAGTGAGCGGGAACCGGTCTCCACATGGGATCCGAACCCTCGGCGGGAGCGCCGCCATGCTCCCAAGCGGCGCACTCTCCAGTGCGCCACTGGGCTGGCCTTAACTCTAAAGGTTTTTAAAAATTAGTTGAAAAATTAGAACTATGCTCTGTCAGAATGAAATATGTTGATTTTTGATTTTGGAAATACCATAACCATTTAGTTCTGAGGGAAGATATATCAAATTGTGCTGGAGTGCTTAGTGACCTCCATCACAGACAAGAAGGAACTGAAATGATTTTTTAAAAGAGGTATGGTTTTCATTGTTGGAGTGAATGATTTCATATTCTAGATTGAGGAAAATATGAGCAAAGGCAGCCGCAGTGAATAATATGACTTATGTAGATGGAGAACTTTGTTTTGAAAAAAAAAAAATCAGGTGTATTTTGTGTAATTTAGATACAGTTCAATTCAAGATTATAAAGTGTCCTGAAAGCCCAAAATTAATTTATCATTTGGGCAAGGAGAATGTGTTGTAAATTCCTGAGCAGAAAGGCAATAAAATGAAAGAATTAGGACCTCAGATACATTAACTTTGTTGTTTGTGTGTTTTTATAATCTTTATATTTTGAACATGGAAATAGTCTTGTTTTTTGTTACTCATCTGGCAAAAGGTAGAGCCACAGGAAACTGGCTGCTTAACTTTTCAGTCTGTAGTTTTAACTACAGTGGCACGGATTGCAATCTCTCCACCAGAATCCCTTTCCCTCCCTATCATGCTGGTTCCAATGCTGCCAGTCACAGTGCATTTCCTAGCTTTCCTTGCAATTAGGACTAACCATGTGACCAAGTTCCCACCACTATTTTGCAAATTGTCTATTCCAGTTGGGGACTACAGATGACCACAAGTTGTAGGAGATACAGAAAAACAAGGAAACAGGATCCTACAATGACCCTTAGGAGCAGGGCCACTCACCAACTTAGAACACCTCCCACAGAGTAGGGTCCCTTTTCCATAGCAGCCTATCTGCCATAACTATGCTAAATGAGAAGTTGTGCCAGAGGGAAGATACACTGGTCTGGGAATTTTGGGTTTTTTTAAACAACATTACACCATCAAATTCCTCATATCAGTATATTTCATAGAGTATTTCAACAAGTTGTGCATCATCCGCACTATCTAATTTAGATTTTATTACTTCAAAACTATGTCTAGTTTCATTTACACCCTGTATTAGTCCATTTCTGTTGCTTATAACAAAATACCCGGAACTGGGTAATCTGTAAGAAAATGAAATTTATTGCTTCCAGTTTTAGAGGTGAGGAAATCCACAGTCCATCCGGTGAGGGTCTTGTCTTGCTGGTGACTACAGCAACTCAGGGTATCAATCACATGGCAAATAAGGTGGAGCAGAGGGAGAGACAGTTCCTCAGCACTCTCCTTTGGAAGCTGTCAGAACCACGCCCACTATTCCAAGAATGGACCAATCCATTCATGAAGGTGCAGTCCTCACAGTCCAATTCCCTCTCCAAGGACCCACGTTTCAACAACCACAATAGGTTTTCCGACCCTTTTAACACTGTCACAGTGGGACCAAGGCTCCAATATATTAAACTTCTAGGGGGACACAATTCATTCCGTAATAAACTTGTCCCATGTTTTTATCACCAGCCCCAGACAATTGATAATCTATTTTCTGTCTGTATTGGTTTTTTTTCTAGACTTTTAATATAAAGGGGATTATCAATATGTGTCTTTTTAATTTCCATGTGTTTGTATAGTTTCCAGAATTTCATTTGTTTTTGAATTCTAGTTTTAATCCATTATGGTCTGAGAAAATACATGGGATAATTCCAATTTTTTTGAATTTGTTGAGACTTGATTTGTGTCCTAATATGTGATCTATCCTGGAGAATGATCCATGTGCTGATGAGAAGAATGAATATTCTGAGGTTGTTGGATGGAATGTTCTGTAGATATCTGCCATGTCCAATTAATCTAGAGTATTGTTTAGATCTTGTGTTTCTCTGCTGATTCTTTGCCTAGATGATCTGTCTAGTATTGACAGTGGGTGTTCAGTTTCTCTGCTATTATGGTATTAGTGTCTATTTCCTGCTTTATGTCTAACAGAGTTTGTTTTATAAATCTGACTGCTCCAACATTAGGTACATACATATTTATGATTGTTATGTCTTCTTGATGGATCAGTAATTTTATCATTATGTAGTGTCCCTCATTCTCTCTTTTTATGATTTTTAGTTTAAAGTG